>NC_092214.1:9066954-9212928 GCF_043381705.1 Parasteatoda tepidariorum
AAAAAAAAAACGAAACTTTTAGAGAATCCGAGTTTTTGATAAAAAGGCTGAAATTTGAAAGGCAAAAGCGAAAAAATCTAATCCCTGTATAAAGGTCAACCAGTTTTATCCCAAGGAAATGATTTTTTGAGAAAATTCAGAGGGAGGAATGAGGACTTCAATGCTTTCGCTCTGCGGAAAATTAAATTCCTCATAAAATATTTTAACTTGTTCAAAAATCAAAAAAATTTCCGCGGAAATTAGCGAGAAAAATGGAAAAATCTAAAAAGAGCGGAAATCTGCGGAAGAATCTCATCACTGGTATTGCTATGAGGCATAATCAATATTTTTTTTATAAATTGTGACAAGGTGTTATATTTTTTGTTTCTCGTATAATCGGTTAAATTTTGAATTATGTTCCAGGCTACATCCACCCTTTCACATTTTACTACTTCATCAGAGAAATTTTCAATCTGAAACAATGAAAATTCAGTTTCTATGAGATCTCATTTTTCACTATTGTCTTCCCCAAAGAGAACAAGGAAATATTCAATTGATTTATCATTTCTTAAGCTGATATATGCAATTTCTGCATGTAGCAGCACTTCCTCAATGAGAGGATATTTTTTTAACAATATATGAATATGAGAGGGAATAAAAATTCCTTACTCTCATAGAAAGTGTCAATTTCTTTTTTCGACAGAGAAACATTTTTCAAAAATAGTTTTGCTTGACTACCAATGCGTAAATCCTCATTGCACTTTTGTTTTTTTTATTTTTAAATTCAATTTGAAATATGCTTTCTGCTTCTTTAACAGCAATAGGCTTTTTAAAACAGACTATCAGACACAACAACAAAGATATTATCTCTCTTTGGAGACAGTGTATCATTGGTGAATCTGTCTGCAGTTTTAAATTAGAATTGCAGAATATGGGCATAACATTCTACAAAAAAAGCAAGTTCAGTTTTGTTGTTCAATTTTCAAACATTTTTTTGATGCTTCTACATTTTAGAAAAAAATAATTTTCTTTTTCAAAAAAAAAAAATCTTTAATGACTCCCATGGCTCCAGTGTTCTATCAACAACAGCTAATAGAGACAGCCATCTAGTTTAAACAAACTTTAAAATTTCGTGATTATCTAGGCCGCACAGCTTTTAACACTCTTTTAACATCTCAAAACGTTTTGAACTTTTTTTCAAGAAATAAAAACTCTTCTAAGCTAACAGATATTCACGGAGAAGCTTTTTTAGCAGGCAAATTTATCAGGTAACAAGAACACCTACACATAATTAACTTTGAATTTTTTTCCAAAATAAACTTTAGAACACCTTTATTAGTTCAAATCATTAAAGATGCATTATCAGATGAAAAAGCTATGCAATTTTTCCATGGAATCGAAAATTTTTGAAGTTCTTCATCCAATACCCTAAACATATTTTTGCCCGTAGCATCACCATCTAACTTAGGCAAACTCAATAGACGGGTTGTAATTTTTCAAACTGATTCATCGAAAAAAGAAAAAAAACGATCACAATAGGCAAAATTTTTTCAGTATTTGTATTGCTACCATCTCAGTAGCCAGGGCAAATTTGGAAATTTTCGAGATTTCTTTTAGTTCACTGGTTGTAATTTCTTCCAGGCAATTGATAATTGCTCCCATCCTTATTTGAGCACAGCCATATTTTTCAGCTATTTCAGAATCTGGGAACATCTGAAATAGCGGTAAATTGTGTTCAAGTAAAAATGTTGTAAATAATGTTTCCACATAAATAACATTATTATCTGATTTTGTCACATTTGTAATTTTGTAACATTTTGCAGAAGCATTAGCATTATCGAAATGGCACTTGCATTCTACATGGTGCGTGCAATCGTAGAAGCCGCCATGTGCGATTGAAAAATCACGATCGCATAGCATGCATAAACATGTTTTTCTGATATTTTAGACCGTTTTAGAACTGGCCATTGTTTAGCATATTTCTCACGAAATGCTTGATTATGGATTTGATTTGGTGTGGCATCTTAAAAAATTAAATAATCTCTTAATTCTCAATCGAACGCAGGCCAGGAAAGACCGATCACAAAATGTAAACATCCACCGAACTCCACTACGTTGCCAGATCCATAAAAATAAGTTTTTAAAAAAACCGTGCTTATGGCTCATTTTCTCCCTACGTTAACATGTGCTATGATGTCATATCACGTGACTGTTGAGATTTTGGTGCTCTTGAAAGCTTCTTCACTCCACTGTCCCACTCGTTCGTGTGTGTTTTTCTATGTGAGAGGAACACCTACGTAGTTTGCTATTGAGAATGCTCTTTTCTTAAGTGAGGGAAGTTTTTTCAGGGTTTGAGAGCGTGTTAAAAAGCGGAGTATTTGGGGTTTGAGCGGAGATAACGTAGCAAATCAGAGAAATTCCGGTCGAACCGGAGCAGTTGGCATGTCTGAAATATGATTACAAATCTAAATATCTACATTACATATCTAAATGCATTAGTTAAGAAACAAAAATACAGTTTTACAAGACACTAGTGAGACCAATAGTTTTATATGGCAGGAAATGCAGGGCAATTAACAAAGCAGATGAAGAGAAATTGATGACTTTCGAGAGAAAAATATTAAGAAAACTTTCAGGTGCAGTAAGAGAAACTAGAACCTGGAGAATTCATTACAACCATGAATTACAATCAAAATACAAAGAACCTAAAATAGTAAAAATTATCAAGGTTTCTCAAATAAGGTGGATAGAACATGTACATATTTGGATATAGCAATGAAAATCCTGTTAAAAAAATAATGTTCCAAATACCAGTGGAAAATAGAAAAAAATCTAGAACAAGATGGTTAGATAGAGTATAGAGGTGGTTAAAGGACTTGGGAGTTAATAAATTTCTAAATATAGCATGAAATCAATTATAAATTTTTTACAATTTTTAATTAAGAAACTATCTTTTATCTGGAAAATTACTTTTGCTTATGTAAAACCTGTGTTACCACTTCTTCCTATAAAAAAAAAATTCTTTCTAACGGGTTAACATTTTAATCAATATATTTTGAAGGGGATATTCTAAGTAAGGTTTGAGGGACACACCACCCTGTTTGCCTTTTGATCCCAATTTTGTCTCTTTAAAAAATTTCTTTGAGATTTCTCTATAATCCACTGAGTATAATGATCGACTTTTGTCCGTAGTTAATCTTCTTGACAATTATTCATTATTTTTTTTACATTTCAATATGATTTTCGCAATACCGATATTTTTAATATATTATTACACAAATTATGAATGTGTTCAATTTGTGACAATTTTATTATAAATCAACAACATTTTAAAAGTTTTTGGCAGCTACTTTTAGTGTTCTGTCCATTTCCATGGAGTTTTTCAAATTACAATATTTTTTACACAATGCTATAAGGACGTTGTAACATTAATTTATTTTTTTTGTTGCTATTTTCAAAAAGTTATACAAAATTCTATATATTTATATGATGTTCTTTGAATAACCATTTTTAGATATGCTTATTTCACAATGATTCCATTGTCTATCCAAAGCATTTTTAAATCTTTTTTGGGCAGCTACTTATATTTTTTGCCTGTTTCGATGATCCCTTTAAGATGTGCTCAATTTGCAAAAATTTTTCTATTTCTAAGTGATTTCAATTACAATTTTTTTAAATTCTGGTATTTTTATATGATGACACTCTTGGAGTTATCTTTTCTTCTTTTTTTGTTGATATTTCTGCATAGTTATTCAAATTTTTATATTTTTATTATGATGTTATTAAAACATACAAACTTTGAATTAGAATAATCACTTTTTGATGTGTTTGATTCATGGTTTCATTGTAAATTCCCAATATTTTTCAATAATATTTAAAGCAAAAAACTATTTCTTATGGAAGTTATTTATACAAGGTTATTATGCAAGATATATTAATTTTTGTACATCTTAAACTATCACAATTGCCAATTTAATAGTAAATTAGGGGTCTAATTACATTCGAATTAGGATAGCTCATTCCCTTTTAAAAAAGCAATTGTTTTGGCACATCATCCTACGATTCAAAAAACATTATAGCAATATTATTGTTATACATTTTGAAAGAAAACCCCACAGTCTATACACAAACTTTCATTTTAAATTAATCTAAGAAATTAAAGAAAATAAAACAATATAAACACATTATAGCTTTTTATACCAGACTAAATTATAGCTTAGATGCCAATTCTTCCATTTTATAGATTTTATTTTTATAGGAAAAACGGAAAAAAAACTTATACTTTCCTCATTCTTGGGTAAATACATTTAATTTAAAATTAATTTAAATACCATTACATGTAGGTAAATAAAATAAAAAAATACATAAATGCACAATAATATATGATGCAGTGTTAAAACACTAGCAAAGTATAAAAATGTACATTTGCATACAATGGATTTTTCAATTCTCTTTTTCCTCTTATCTGGGAAAATCTTTCTCGGAAAGGCCAAAAGTTGACAGGCATAATATAAGTACAAATTATTTTAGATTTTTAAAAAGATTTCAGGATGTGAAATTCATGTAAGACAAAAAGTCTTGCTTCTCTAATGGTAAAAAGCAATCTATACTTTTCAGGATAAATTGTAATATATTTTTAAGCAAATGCTTGAGTTTTACAATTTATAATTATACAGATTTAATACTTAAAAACTTAATTTCAATTTTTTACTTTAGCAAAAGAATGGATTGAAAAATATAAATAGCCAAACCCTGCAATTTTAAAAAAATTTCTTCAAACTCTCTATGCTTTCAATGTTTAAAAACCTTGATTTAGCAATTTTCTTGTTGCTCTTTCCTTGAACTTGAGTTTTTTTTTCTCCATAAATACAGTATAAAATCTAAAAAAATATACAAATAATAAAATTACAGAAAATTTGGTGATCAGATTTAAATTGTGGGATTTAATGTTTGATAGAGATTCATCCGGAATGACTTAAATGAAGAAAGCAGAATTTCTTATCTTCCGTTCGGTCTGTCTTGTGTTTAAGAGCTGCAGCATATTAATGAATTATCAATTAAAAATTAGTTATTGAAATTTTAAAACCTTTTTAATTGTGTCATTATAATAAAAATAAATATCAATATTACTAAAAGCAATTTAAAATAATATGTAAAGGCTGTCCAGAAAATAATTTAAGTTTTGATAGAGCCTAGGTAGAGATGAGCTAGTGACGCCATGCTTCTTCCAGACCACCCATAACTCAAAATGCATCAGGCTTGTGGCCTTTTAAGCATTTTTTTGGTAAGTTTAAGAAATGCACATTGATAATGTTATCAATAATTGGGTTGTTACTAGCAACAAAAAATCAAAAACCCATCAGTAACTTTATAAAATTTCTGGAAATAAACAATTATCAAAAGTGATCACATAAATGTCTCCAAAGAATAGTGAAGTAGTTGACAGCACAGTAAGAGATAAGCTAATGACAATACAGTTCTTAAATAGTTGAATTTGTTAACCATTAGAACAGAAGTAACAGATAGTATAAAAACTTAGTGAGAAATAGCTTTTAAATGTATACAACTTATGTTTTCCTTCACTTATATTTATATTTCAAAACCTAAGATACTTTCTAAATAGCTCTGGCATATTGCATTACCAATAAGGAGTTCCAATAAAAGATTTTCTTTTACTAATAGTTGCAGTAATTTGGGCTGAAACACCAAAATCAGCTGAAAAATACAAATTGAGAAAAACTATTATACACATAATCTTTAGTACACTAACATATATACATATACAAAATTTTTGAAATTCTTTTATATTTTCATTTATAAAAAAAAACCAAATTCTTAAACATGTACTTCCATAACAAAATTGAAATAACTTACAAATAGAAATAAAACAAGAGGCATTTTAAAGAATCTGACATGCAAGGTTCATCACAAAAGAGTCTTGAGAGTCAGGTTTCATTGTTTATGTGATCGTAAGCATTTAGAATAAAAATATTCACAGACTATTTTAAACTAAAATTTTAAGCTTTAAAAAAAGATTTTATGCTATAAATGATAATTATAACTAGCGTATATTTAATATTTTTAAACTTTTATTAAAACTTCACATCCAAATATCACTAAATCACTCAAAATTATGTAACTCAATAAAACATAATTGAACATTATATTTCTATTGCATTGTACAGTATAGTTAATTGAACAAGAAAGTACTTTTTTTTTTTTTTTTGGTATTACAGTATGGGACCCCAAATCCAGAACTCTCGGGACCTCAGATATTCTGAATTTCAGGTCTGAGCGTAAAATAGCAAATATTTAACATAATATGAAATAAAAAATGTATGTAATAATTTTTTCAACTCAATAATACTCAATATTAAAGGAAAACATTTACCTAACTTGACATCTCCATTTTCAGTCAATAAAATATTAGCTCCTTTAATGTCTCTGTGCATTTTCCCCAAAGAATGAAGGTATGCTAGTCCATTAAGAGTTTCTTGGCAAACATAAGCTATTTGATGCTCTGTCAAAGGACCTGTCACTAATATGGAAAATAATAGTATTTAAAAGGTGAAAATGTTAGTTTTTAAATTCATTTATATTTAAAGTTTTTTCTTCATGCTATGGATGCAAAGGTTTTAATAGAAGAGAAGCCATTATTGTTCAACAGTGGCAACTAAAAAATTACAAAGTTGCAAAAGCTCACCTATACATTCCTTTAGTAGCATATTTTAAGTAAAAAAAAATTTAAGTAGCTGCCTTGTTGGATAATCAAGACTCTGTTACAATAGAATTCTGATTATCCAACATCCCTCAGAACTAAGAGCCGCATATTTCTAATAAGGTTGCTAACAATTCCATTCAAAACTTCTTTTAACTTGCATTAACTTATAATGAGCAACAAAAAAAATGATCGTAAGAAGACACTAAGTGAGATTTGTAAATGGTAAATAGCATAAATGTGAAAAACTGTGTAAGACTCTCAACTAATGTCATTACAAATCGCGATTATGAAATAGCCCAATTACAAAATTTGATAAATAAATAGCTATAGATAGTTATAGCTGATCTGTAAATTGCATACAAGCTCACAGCAAAATATCTTTGAAAAATCTTTATTTAAATAGATATCCTACATAGATATGCATTGTATACATATGTTAATTGCTTGCATGTTAAATGCTTGTATGCATAAAAATCACCCATTGAAGTATCTCTGACTATCTAAGAGTTTCAGTTTAATGATTTAGTTATACTTGAAAAGAGTGGTCCCTATGTAATCCACACTTATTAAAAATATTTAACTAGAATACATTTTTAGGGGGTACATTGCACACAAAAATTATATAAAATGCAGTTAAATAGTTTTATAATTCTAAATATTTAACGTAAGAAGTGCAAAATTGGTCATTATATACTGGTGAACAGATTTCTTTCCAATTTTGTGCCAATAACAATTTGTATGGCTTACATATAATGCTGTTAAAACTTCTATTAAAAATTATGGTTCGGATCAAAGCTATTAAGCTTGAGAAAAAAACCGCTAACTAATAATTTGATTTCTTAAAAAAATATATGTGTAAAAAATATTCGAATGTCAAGTAAATTTTATTTACATTCCTTTTCTTCTTTTGCTAATGCACTGTACAAAAGATATGACTAAAACTATAGAAGAATATCTTCCATATTGTCATTGAAATAAACAAAACAAAAAAAAGAAAGAAAAGTAACTTACAATGATACATGTCTTGCAAACTTCCTCCACCACAATATTCCATGCAAATCCAAAGTTTATCCCGCCTATGAAAATATTTTTAAAATATAGAACTCCCACTTAAATATAATAAAATTAAGGCAGCATTAACAGCAAATATCAAAGATTATAAAGTTCATCAAGAGCAGGATTTTTTAAAAGTTAGAAATTTCAAAGAGCTGTAATTGGCTGCATGGAGCCAGAAACATATTATGGAGTGGAAAGTAGTGAAACCCCTTGTTAATTTCACCAAAATACAATTACCTTGGATTTCCAAATGTAAGCTAAGAATTTTTAGAAAATTTTCAAAAGCTAAAGTTGGGGGTCGACTAATAATCAGATCCACTAACATTAAAAAGCCTGGAGCGTGAGAGAGAGGGAAACAAAGCTGATTGAGATGATGACACAGGGTTGCCACAGAAAAAAAATGAGCAAAATACTGGCTTCCAGAAGCCTAAAGCATGAAAATAGTTGCCTAAAATTATGAAAATAGTCGCCTAAATAAGAACAAAAATTTTTCAATAATATGACTAAAATTTTATTAAATGACTTCAGTGTAATATATCATGATCCATTTAGTCAAGCTGATGGACAATATGATAATTTTTAAATAAACGTTAGTGTTCTAGCACTAAATTTTCATTTAAAAAAATTAGTACATTTGCAGAAAATTAAATACTTTTAAATGCTAGAATTAACTCAGAAAAATAATTTTTTGTTAAAAAAAACATACTCTTTCGAAAAATTTTTTCCTTTTATCAATAATTGATTTAACAAATATATATATATACATAAATTGAAAAGTGATTACTAAAATTCGAAATTCAAGCATCATAATATCATATTAAAAATTAGGTTCTTTAAAATCATACAGAATTTTGTAGCCATAACTGTTGAAAAGGCGATTGTGAAACGAAATAGATTCACAATGGAATCTGTGCAAATTGAGAGCATTAAAAAGTGATGACTCAAATTTGCAACTCAATATTTTTTTTTTTTTTTTAAGAAAAAAAAAATCATTATGTTCAGAAGCTACTGCTCCGCAGGTTGTCAACCTAATTTATGCTAAAAAAACATCGCTAAGAGAACAGAGAAGTCTCCCAATAGTCTCCCTTTCCTGAAAATAGTTGCTTTTTTAGCCCTTTCAGGCAAAAAAAAGTTGCCATAATTGCCTCAGGTCGAAAATAGTTGCATTTTCGTCACCTGTGGCAGCTCTTTATGACCACAATCCACACAGCAGTCTCTTTCTTCAGTCCTTCATAATACGTTACTTTGGCTTTCTGCTAAGTTAAACTGATGACGTTAAGGTCATTCTAATGCTAAGTAAAAAGCCTGGAGGATGAAAGGGTGAAACAAAACTGGTTGATGATAGGACACCAAACAACATTGTTTGTCTGAAATGTGTGTGGCGTAGAAAGTGGACACATTTTTATTTCTAAATGTAGCGTACTTTTTTTTACTTCAGTTTATATTTTTTTTTACTTCAGTTTTCAGTGAATTTCTAAATCACAAGTGGCTCATACATGGATGGGCTTATATTCGGAAATGTATGGCACAATTTTCATATTATCTAAAAATAAATAAGTGCTATGTTATGTATTATGTTACATAATTTTAATGCCTAAACAAATAAATACACAGAAAATCTCAGTTTATACCTCCATCAATAGCAAATAAGTTTTCAGATTTATCAGACACTTAAAGATATAATCAAAAGTTTGCTGTAATTCTTCACTACAAGTCTGTTATTCAGCTTGTAGTAAATTTAAATTAACTGTGCTATTTCTCAGGAAAATATTTGGAGAAAAAAAACACTATGATATGCTGTAAAGGAATTTTAAGATTTAGAATAGGATATATAGGATTTTTAGAACCAATTATGAGCTTGAAAAATATTAGAAAAACAAGCCTACCAATATTTAAGGTAGTTGGATGAATCTAAAGTTGAAAGACACAAGTGATGATCAATTTTACTTATTTAACCATCATCCTGATTAAATTTAGTGAAGATCATTGTAACAATAAAATGCATCTTTTTCAATGCAGAAATTTGGAATTTCACATTTTTATTTTTTGCTCCATAAACCGCCTTAAAGTTCAGAGAAGAACTCATAGTTGCATTTAACAAAAAGTTCAGAAGTTGGTGGAGTTCACATCTATATTTACAATAGACTCTAGATTAAATATGATTTAACACTTGCTTAACTAGTATGGAATTCGAAATATATATAATGAAATTAGCAATGCTTCTTTCAAATGAATATAGTAAGGGATTTTACGTGTACTAAAACTACTGCACAGTATGCAAGCTAATATTACTAGAACTGTATTGTGCAAAAAAAAATAGAAGCATGACATTCGTATACCACAAACTTTCTAACGTGAGAGGGAAACTATAATTTGTAAAGGTATGTCATTCAATAAAATCCTTCTAATTTAGAAAATAAATAACATCAAATGTGTTATAATTAGAACCAGTTCATATTTCTTCCATCTAAGGTTGGCAAGTTTCTGCCGAGGTGGTTAAAACCACTGGTAGAAACCGATTATAACCGGCACGGCAAAAACCCTTTTCTGCCACTTTTGTAGCAGAAACTGACAGAAATTCAGAAAATGACATAAAGTAAGTACTGAGATTTACATACAATGGATAATTCATAGGAAAAACAATTAAATGTTAAGCAAAGTACAATTTATTTACAAAATTATCACCATTCAAAATCAAATATTACATTGTTTGCACTCTGCTGTTATCTATAACAAAAGACAAGTTTTGATGCAGTTTCTGAACCTAAGCAGTTTCTCAATTTGCTATGCACGAACAAAAAATTTGCGAAGATTCTCTCAAGTCCAGCAGAACTAGCAGGCATTGCCATCAAGGAACAAGCAAGATTTGTGAAACTTTCATCTATTGTATATTTTTTTAAATTGAACCACCATGTAGCAGCAGGAGTAGTTGTTAAAACTTGACTGGAAAAATAAGTTTCAGAAAATGGGGCCGATTTGTTTCGCAAAGCTATGACATAAGGTACAAAATCTGGGTTAATATTGGCGAGTAAAATTCTGGCACTTTCTTCTTGAGCACATGATAATTTCAATCCCAAATACTTTGGATGCTAGCAAATGATAATCAGTAACTGCATGTCTAAATCTGTATGTAAACAAAATGTCATTAAGCAATTACTAGAACTAATATAGACGTTTTTTTAGTTTCTGCCAGTTTTTATGGGGTATAACCAGTTTCTGCTACTGGCATGGCAAAAACCAGTTTCTGCCGGCAAAAAACTAACCCTGCTTCCATCGGTAGTGGAGTGCGGTCAGTGAGGATATGTACAACTAAGCCCCACCACCCATACATGAGAGCGTTACTTTTAAAAAGTAACGAGTAAAAGTACAAGTACTTTAAGCAAGAGTAACGAGTAAAAAGATTTCATTTTAAAAAGTAACAAGTTAAAAATACAAGTACAAAACAAAAAAAGTAACGATTTTAAAGTACATTTCTCGAAAAACAAAACAATTTAAGTTAAATTAAATTTCATTGAAAAATGTAAGAAAAATTCATTTAAAATGCAAGAAAATGTTACAAAATTCATTAAAATAGTGAACATCAAACCAGAAATCAAATTTCAATGTCTGCATATAAAAAGGCGTTTTAAATAAAATAATTAACTTAAATTGTGACTAGTTATGTTAAATTTTATTAAAACTGTTATATTCTTAGAAACTTTATTTTTGCTTTCGTAATTTGCAGCAATAAATTAATAAGTTGAACAAATTTGATAGCATTATAATTTTCGTTTAAAGAAATAAGTAAAAAAAAAAAATTTGTACTCTCATACAGGTAACCCCTTGAAGTCCATTAAAGTAAAAATTATATTTCCTTTTTATAAAAGTTCAAAAAAAGTTTTTAACAATTAAAAATTGAGCTCAAAAGTTGTACTTTTAAATGTATTCATTTGATGAACTAAATGTTTTTATAGTAACATTCAATAAAAGGGAAAAAGTAAATTTTGTTCAAAATCAGGGAAATAATAATAAGGGAATGATCAGGGAAACTTTAATGATAAACATATTTTAAATAAAGTATAATTTTATATCAAAAAAATTCCATTTTTGTGCAAAAAGTGTTTGGTTTAGTAACATCAAATAAACTATTGAAATTATTTGGAAAAACATATAGTTGACAAAAATGTTGCTTGTCAAAATTAAATAAATGGATTCAGGCATTTTTGAAAATGAAAATAATTTGATTAATTTTACATACAGTTTTTTAAAAAGATAATGTCTGCAAAGTACTTTACTCCTGTTCTTCGTCTCAAACCAAACTAAATTATAAAATGTGAACAAAAAATCTTAATCTATGCTTATTGGCTAAAGGCATTATGCATAAGAAGGAAAAAAAGCTTATTTTTTAAATCGATGGAGAAGTTAAAATACATCAAATTTGCTACTTAAACAAAACTATTTTCAAAAGGGAAAAAAAAGCTGCACGCCTACCAAAAGAAAAGTGATACTGCTACCGATCCAAAATCATAAGACTCTCAATAGTTCACTTCCTCTTTCCCTACTAGCCGGCTACTACTACTAAGAATATTTCCAGGAGCGTTTGTGGAAGCAAGCTGCCAAAACCCACAAACTCAGATATAACTCATACAGGACAATAGAGGTGTTTTAAGGGGAAACAATGCTTGTGAAAATCTCAAATTATCACAGGGTAATTTAATTTTGCACCTTAAAAACCTTCAGCAAATTTTTGAGGAAGTATTCAAAGTGTGAAATGCGACTGCATATAGAAGTGTACAATATATGATGCCTCAGAGAAAGAACTTGTCCAATAAAAGTTATTCAAGAAGTCCACTTTAGCTGCATATACACATTAGCCCCTTTCGCCTTATTTACCTTAAATAACTGCCATAATATGCTACAATGTTTGGATGGCGACAGCCCTTCATCATGAGAATCTCTTGCTGAATGATGGCAAAGTCATCACCTACAATTGAAAAAAAAGGGTTTAAAACTATAATGTAAGTAACCATAGTACAAACAAAAAATAAATTTTTAAAAATTACCAAAAAACAAAATGATTATTAAGTAACATATGCCTTAATACTAAAAACTTCACTACCACATTTATTAAAAAAAATTTTATATATACATTGTTTTTTATACAAAAAAGTTGGAGCAAATTATATGCTTTCTAAAAAAATATAATTTAATAAATTTAATGTGAATTTTTTTCAAAAAAAATTATTGTTAAAAAAAATTATTAGTAAAAGCATTTAAATCCTGCTTATTTTTTATAATTTGCATATTCTTTACAAACATTGTTACAATTGCAATCATGCTACTATCAGCAACAAAGTAGATCATAAACGTTTAGTTAGAACCTATTAAGTAAATCTTTGACTTTAAATATTCTTATTTCTTTTACTTTTTTAATCTTTTTTTCCTTATACTCCTTTTATTCAATTACATTATCACGCAAAACTTAAAATTATTTTGAATCTGTAGGTATCACATGCGTATAATTAAAGTAACCATAAAGTTAGATGCCAGATCTCTATTTAAACTTATTTTTTAGATTGTTTTTTAAATGGCAAGAAATTGACAAAAGCATTGTTAAAAATCATTTTACAAAATTTTATCTTTTTTTAAAAAAGAAAGAATTAATTCACATAACAGATTTTCACATGAATAACAGATTTAATTTATATACCTGGTTCAAGTTTGATGACTTTGACGGCAACCAACTCCCCAGATGTAATTTTACGAGCCTACAATACAAATATACAGACTTCCATTAAAGAAAGATAAGGAAAAAATAAGGAAGTTTCTTAAGGGTCATTTCCCTGTAATAATTATAAGCCTAAAAATTTATGACTAATAATCCTAATTTTATTTATTTTAACTAGTTTAGTGAAATATGAAACATCAGGATTATTAAACTTATTTAACAAACAGTGGTAGTTTAAATTTTATGAAGGAAACAAATAATATTTATATTATAAATATTTAAATTTTTCCTACAATTCTTTGGAAGACTTAGTGAACTAGTTTATTAAAAGGATATTCTGGGATAGGATATTTCGGCAAAATTAAAGCCTTTTATTACTGAATCTAGAATAAGGAAATCATGTGATATCATTAATATTTGACAAAACAACGTTTTGATCAAAGTATGTTAAAAACAAACATAAAAATCTGCAGATTCTTTTCCATACATAGGAAGAAAAAAAAGAATTCTTTCCTTCCCTACCCATTCTTGACCTAAAGATAAAAAATAAACAATTTAGCCCTGTGGCAGAATTTGTTTGGGCTTTCTGCGACAAATCTCTCTAGCACTAATATCTTTCTGCAAGATATTTTTAATAATAAATAATATAATATGTTATTTACTGTTATCAAATATATATATGTAAGATACTTTTAATAATAACTAATATATATGTTATTAATTAAATTTAAAGTAACAAACATTGTATTCACAAAGAAAAGCATATTTGGATATAATAAAATTGTATGTATTTTTTTTAAAATGATTATGTAATATATTTTTTTATTCTAATCATCTCGGGCGATATTGTCACATTTTGTGAGAGGAAAACACACTAATTATTTCGTTTTTTTGCCTTTCGTAAATCATCATCACGTAAAAAAATAATTAAAAATCGTAAAATCCGTGAAAGAGAAGAAAACTGAAATGAAAAAAACACGTTAAAACTAATCATTCACGCTAAAATTAATCATTTCTTCCCCTCTGGAAGGGAAAAAAATTTCTGCAGAAAAGAAATTTTTGCTTCAATATTCTTTATTTTTCATTTTTCTCAACTAAGAATCAAAAAATTACGAACATTTCTTTCCCCTCCGATGCACGAAAAAGGCACCCTTTAAATATAATTTTAAAGAAAAAAAAATTTTCGAACATTTTTGTAGAAAGAAAACCAAAATTTATTACTTTCTAAAGAAAAATTCTTTCAGTGAGAACTCTGTAACCTTCTGCAACATTGTCGCCATGTCACCACAATTCTGCCACAGGGCAATTTAGTAAACTTATGTATAGCAAACAGGCTTTTTGACAATCAGTTTTCTTTTATTTGATTATATTCATAATGTATTCCACTGAATCAGGATCAAACTGCATAGATTATGCATAAAAATAAAAAAGCTCATTGCAACCTAAATTGTTAGCAATTTTTTTCTACTCAGCTTGCTTAAAATAACACCAGTGAAAAAACTATAACTTATTTATATCTGGCTTATAATTGACCAGTAAAAAACTAGTAAAAACAGAAAAAAATAAAAACCAGGTATCAGTTTAGAATTCTGGAGTATAGCTGAGTACTCTGCTCCTGGGGATTATATCAGAAGACTGGCCCGCCAAATAGGGGTTGGGCGTAGGACTAACAACCCTACACCGCAAAAAAAAAAAAAAAAAAACACTGTTACGAAATCTCAAGAAGAAATATACCCCAAGCTGACTACAAGGAGACGATTAAGTAAAGACTTTAAGGACTTGAGAATTGGATCATGAAACATTCGTTCTTGATATAGGAATAAAGGACTGCAACTGCTAATTGAGAAAGTTCTCCCTAGAAATAAAAAAGGGCATGGCACTGCCTCTCAAAAAAGGGCAATACAAGTTTTGAGAGGGCGCTCATTCAAGACCATAAAATTTATCAAAATGTGTAATATTATGCAATAACTAAATTTGATCTTCAACAACTTTTAAATTACCCTCTTATACTACTTTATGCATATATTTCAAAAAATGATTCTCTCCCTTTATCAGAATAAGAGAGAAATTTGTAGTTTATAAAAACAATTAAAGTCACGCCAATATATAATCTCTGGGCATAATTTTCTTTTTTTAAAAATGTCAACTAAAAAAAATTATTAGTTGATAAACAACTTGAAAGGTTTTGATATAATTTAACCTGAAAATTATGAGAAAATGAACATTTAAAGTTGCATTTTTCTTTTAAAAAAAAAGCTATTTATTATAAAATTTAAAACCACTAAAAAATGTATTAATATCCCCTATGAAAAAAAGAGATACTAATGAAAATTTAACAAGTTGAGAATAATCCTAAGAAAGTAAATACTTGTTGTAGTAATCAGAATTAAACTTATAAACACAAATAATTTTACTAGTCTGTGAATATTATTTAAACAGTGAATTAGTTTTTTTTAAAAAATGGAATATGAATAAAAAGGCAGTGTTTTTATGGGATGGGTAGCGTATTTAAAGAAAAGGACAAAAAAGGCCCATTCATAGAGATCAAAGAGCAGACAGGATGAAACGCCCTTCTAAAAATGCTTAAAAAGAACACTTCTAATAAAGCAGATTGATTATTATAGAATTGATATACTAGCTATGCAAGAGATCAGATTGATAGGAGAAAGGAATAATTGAAAAGAAAAACCATGTGATTGTCTCAGGGTTGGGTTTTTGACGTCAAAAAGTGGTTTTTGACATGACAAGGGTATAATAATGGTTTAAACCGTCAAAAATGTCAAAAACTGAAGTTTGCCAAGAAAATATATAAACTTCAAAACTACCAACAGTTGCCATGCATTATATTGAAATTTAATTATACTATAGGTAATCAGCAGGTTTTAAAATATTTTTTAATTAAAATTAAGGTAAAATAACAGATTTAAAATCTCAGAAATTTATATTCAAATGCATGTGCAGAAAAATTTTGCACAAAAATTGTTTAAATATTTATATTTAAAAAAAAAATTTTTTTTTTGATACTTAAGAAAATTAAAAGTTTATTACTATGCATTTTTGACATATAAGGAACATATAACTAATATTTATAAGGAACTTACAAGTTATGTTGTATAAATACAAACTTGATACAAGTGTATGAAAAAAAATTTTAATGTTATACCGAATATCTTTATTATCCAGTATGTTAATTTGAATTTAAAAGTAGTTATATTTATGAATAATGATAAATATAATTCATATTGTTTATTATATTTATTTATAATTATTACACTTATCATTTTAAAACAATTTTTATCTCTTAATTTTTTTTTCTCCACTTGTATTAAGAATACAAATAATGCATATCTTGAAAGCAAGAAGTAATTATTCAACAGCTGAATATTTAGATATTCAACAAAACTATATAGTATTCAGCAAAATGAAATTCACAAGTATTTGGATAAACTAAATTTTCAGCATAGTAAATGAATAGGCTGAATATACTGTAAATCGACACTAACTACTCTGTGTATTTAACAGAAAGCACTTAAATTTGTATTGTCTTATGTTAAAAAGATTATTAAGAAGATTTAAAAGAATATTAAAAAGATTTTTCTTTAAAAGAAGATGTCTAATGTACAAAACTGCTAATGTTTATCTTTAAAAATGTCTAATTTTTAGTATAATCTATACTATACACTAAATTTGGTTATAAATAAATTTCTTAATAATATCACTGCAGATTTTCAATAACACATGAAAATGAATACATAATATTACAAAAGATGTGAGTTTTCAAAAGTACAAGATTTTGGTTACTATTCAAAATATAAGTGTTTCTTCAAAATTTTAAATTTATTTTTTCTAGAACATATTTAGAAACACTATCCTTTATAAAAAATATATAAATTTTATGTATTAATTAAATTTCACATATGAATATAGGTTTTTGACATTTTCAACATTTTTGACAGTGAGGTTTTTGACGTGACGGTTTAAACCATGGTTTAAACTGTCAAAAATTGTCACATGTCAAAAACCTGCAAACCCTGGATTGTCTATAGCTGTGATAAAAACAGGCACATATTTGATACTGGCTTTATACTGAGTAAACGAATAAGAACTTTTCTAATTGACTTTGTAACAAAGTCACCAAGGTTGTGTAAAATTAGGATAAAAGGAATCATCTTTAATTATAGTTTTAATAACTTACATGCTCCAATGGTGGTAGATACAGTGTTTTCTTTACAGAAAAAAAATGGGAGAGAATTTCTCACCCTTTCTCAAAAACAGGGTGAGATTTCAAAAAGTTAAGTGAGATTTCTAAAAATTAAAAAAACACGAATAGACTTGGAAAAAAATATTTCTTTAATTATAATACATTTTTAACATCTTATTTTTAAAGCATTGAATATTTTTGCTGCATTATCATATGGAAAAGGTTCTATATCTACTTTTTCATCAGCTATTCTCATTAGGTTGCTCAAATGCTTATCAGTGAATCTGTTATGATATTTCGTCTCAATACCGTTTTGGGTGCTAAATGACCTTGCAACAGATGCTAAACTATTCGGAATCACTAAGTAAATTTGTAGCATTGTGCACACACTTTCCTATCCTCCACATCTGCCAACATAGGCTTTTCAGTTATTTCTGCTATAGAATAATGAAGTTATTTCCATGTTCATACTTCATGCTAGATCTTCCAACATAGTTTTCACAGCCTTCAACTTTTACAAATTGCTGTAAATTGTCGATGAGGGAGTTTGGTAATTCGTTCACAGCTAAAAATAGAGCTGATTTTAAATAACTTATTATGAAGGACTCATTTTTCTTCTCAACTGAATTTTTATTTATCTAAAAAATATCCGTATTTGTTTCGCTTTGATCGCTTCTATCGACATTTGTTTCATTTTCATTTGTCCGTTACAGAGTAGAAAATGTTGACTTAACAAGGTATTACACAAAAAATTTAAACGTCTTATATGAACCTTACCTACGGTGAACACGTGATTGTAGACAAATGTGTTTTGAAAAGGGTTCCGTGATTCGGGGGGGGGGATGTTCCGCTGTTCGCACCAGTTCCGAATATGAACAATACTGATAAATAGGAAAGCTAGATAAGAAGGACCAATGTTGAAAATAATGAAAGATCAAGGAAGAAAAGTGAAATGGATTTTATTTAAAATGGCAGAAGTTGATATTTTTTTCCAAAATTCACGAGATTTGCCATTTTGAAATTGATTAATAGAGTGCAAGAACTTCTCGCATTAATTACTTTTTAATGCGAGAAAAGAAAAAAATTTGCGAGATTATCGCGTTCTCGCGCTGTAGTCAAAACACTGTAGATAGGTAGGTACTTTATTTACGTAACACTAGAGCTACACAATGGGCTATTCTAATGGAGGACAACGATAGTTGGGTAAAGGAGCTCCTCTATGAGGAAATACAAGCACTGTATGCATCTTGCCCAAAAAACAATGTCAAAATCATGGTGGGCAATGCAAATGCAAAAATTGGTAAGGAAAAGGAATTTAGACCAATTATCGGTATCTGTAGCCTTCATGACATATCAAACGACAATGGAGTGTGACTTACTGATTTTGCAGCAGGCATTCATATGGCTATATCAAGCACAATGTTTCAGCATAAAAGACTTCATAAAATGACTTGGAGTTTACCTGATGGAGGCACTTACAATCAAATTGATCATTTCTTAATTGATTCAAGACACAAGGCATACATACTGGATGTAAGAACTTATCGTGGTGCTCACCTGGATTCCGACCATTTTCTGGTCAAAGCAAGACTTTTAAATTCTCACAGGACTGGCGGTGAATGTCTGAAAAAATATTATTGTGGCTGGCTAAAGAGTGAGACGATTAAGATAAAATTTTAGAAAGAGCTAGAATATATTAATGATGATATTATTGATGAAGAGAGTATAAATGGAATACATTGAGGAAAACAATCATTCAAGTTGGTAAAAAGTTGTGGAAATCGTTAAGAAAACACAAAGGAAGGACTGGTTTGATAATGATTGTTTACGTCTACAAAAAGAAAAAAAATGAGGCATATGACAAAATGCTGAGCAAGATGTAAGAGACATTCAAGAAATTCAGTGATAGCATACTAAGATGAAAGAAGAATTCTCAAAACAAAAAAATATAAATTTTTCGAGGATCTCTTTAAAAATTTTGAACATTTGAGAGATACTAAAGAAAACAGAGCTTTCTTTCAGAAAATCATCCACAGGTGTAAAGAATTAAAACCAAGAATTACCTCATGTCGTAATAAGGAAGGAGTAATTTTGAGTGATAGAAGAGGTGTTAGAGATGGAATGAACATTTTGATTGTCGACTGAGAAGAGACAACAATGAATGTGAGATACATACAGAAAACATGCTAACTTTCAGCCAAAATATGACTGAACCACCATCATTGGAAGAAGTAGCTGAATGTGTTAATAAACTTAAAGACAATAAAGCACCTGGTCCTGATGCTATTCCATCCGAATTGCTGAAAAATGATGGAATTGAAGTTACTAAGTACATACATAACTTAATAAAACTAATTTGGGATCAGGAAATAATCCCTGGGGAATGGAAAATGAGTGTAACCTGTGTAATACACAGGAAAAGTGATCTACTTGAATGCTCTAACTATAGAGGTATTAGCTCGCTTTGTACTAGTCATAAAATATTTTCAAATATTAGATTCAACAAACTTTCTCCATTTGTGGAAAAACTAGTTGGAGACTATTAAGGTGGATTTAGGAAAGGAAGAACCACCACTGACAAATATTTAACACTCGACAGATTCTGGAGAAGACGAAAGAATTTTGAATAGATACACATCATCTTTCCCTTGATTTTAAAGCTGCCTACAATAGCATCAATAGAAAAGCGGTCGTTGCAGCTTTGAGCAAATTAAAAGTGTCTAAAAAGTTATTTAGGTTGATTTGCTTAACACTAAATGAACTAAAATTAGAGTCAAAATACAGAATAATCTGTCAAACCCAATGGCATTAAATAATGGTCTGTGACAGGAGAGTGCATTGGCATGCCTACTCTTCAATTTAGCACTAGAAAAATGGATAAGAAATTCCAACATTAACACCAGGGAAAATATTTTTAATAATTCTGTACAAGTGTTGGCCTTTTATGATGACATAGACATTATTGCTAGAGCACCTATAGCACTAAGACAGGCTTCTATTTTTTTAGAGGAAGCAGCTCTCAAGATGGGCTCGAGAATAAATGAGAACAAAACTAAATATTTATCCAGTACTAAAACAATCTTCAATAACATCCACTTTGAGATTGAAAAATATAAATTTGAGGTTGTTGACAATTTTGTTTACTTAGGTTCTGTAATCAATAACAAGAACAATATTACAATGGAAATACAAAAGAGAATCACTCTATAGCCAATAGATGTTTCAATGGAATTTAAAAATACATAAAATCTAATGAAATTCATAGAAAAACAAAAGCTTTATTCTATAAATCTCTTTTGATCAATTTTAACATATGCTTGTAAAACCTGGACCATATCTTGTATGGATGAGGTTATGTTGGGCCCCTTTGAGAGAAAGGTCTTGAGAAGTATTTTCGGAGGAATTCAAAAAAATGGTGGTGGTTAAGAAGAACTAATTTAGAGCTTTATCACTCATATATTGAACCTGGCATTATTAACTCAATTAAATGACAAAGAATAAATGAGTTTTTAATGTCAGACCAATTGGCACATTAAAAAAATGCAGGCCGTATTTAAGATGGATAGATGGCCTAGAAAAAGACCTTTTGGTCTTAAAAGTTAAAAACTGGAAAATGTAAGAAGGAAAAAGGTTGGCCTGGAATCTTGAGAAGGCCAAGGTCCACCTCGGGCTGTCGAGACATTGATGATGATTATTAGTTTAGAATTACCTAAATGCATAGATTACGCATTAAGTTATAACTGATTTTTTTTATTCATATACCAATTTATCTACTTAATATATTAACATTCTAAAGAATTAATCTGTGGGGAGAGTGGTTACAGACCATGTCAACCCTCATCTATGAAAAGGTACCCCAACATAGAGTCGAGTTAACATGTCTTATATACTAGTGAATTGTAGTTGTAANATATAAGATCAAAACACATAAAGTGAAACTAAATTTAAAATGAGCAAAACTAAATATTTTTTTTTAAAAAAATGCTAGATAAAAATGTCTTTATCAACTAGTTACGTAATTACCTAGTAACTAAGTAATATCTTAGTATTAGACAATAATCTCCTAAAATTGACAATGTTTCTTACATTTATAAAATACCAATTTGTAATTATAGAAGAAAAAAAAAAATGCATGAAAATTTTTACTTAATGAGATAAAAGTTAGGAGAAACAATTGCAATGCAACTTAAGCATTTTTCCAGCCAAACTTTGTGCTATAAGGTATTAATTCTTAATGAAATGCCCCCAAAAAATTTCTTTTAATTTTTTTAACATTTATACATTATCTCTCACTGTTTATTTATGAAAACAAACTTTGAAATAATCTCTTATATGACATAGCTTTGAATAAGGACTCAACTGAAATAAGCAAAGACATAGTAACACACATTAGAAATGTGTTCTTGATTGATTTTTTAACAGCATATGTATCAAAATTATTTTGCCTATAATTTTTTTCTCATAGCTATAATTATAAAAAAAAGACCCTGGTTGAGCAAACTGGAATTGGCAAGGAACTATAAGCTTTTAGAGACTGATGAAGTATCCAATATTGAAGTTTTCAAAAATGAAAGAGAAAAAAAAATTCAAATCATATTTTTTTGAAAATACAATAATATTTTTGAAGACTATATTTCTAATAACACTTACAATGTCAAATATAAAGATTAAATTCATTGAAAGAAAAAAAAAGTATAATTATACGAGAAACAATACATTAAAAACTATACACAATTCAAAAACTCCAATTGGCATTTTTATGATACTGTCATTGTAAAACTATAAAATTGCATACATACGACAAATCTTAAAACAATTCTTTACAATGAATGATTAAGCAATATTTACGAGTCCTTGATAAATAATATTTATATTAAATTTATTCTCCATGAAGTAAAAAAGCTAATATTAATATGAAGATTTTAATCAATCATATTACCTTATAGACATCACCATAGGTACCATTACCAATGCGTTGAATGAGATCATATTCATCTTGTGGGTTGCGCCTGGATATTTCTAATCCAGTAGCTCCTGCCATCTCGATACACCATCAGAAATTAAATTTTTCTGAATTAGTAGCTCATTATAAAAGAAATAAATTCCAAATTTTAAAAAACTTATTTTTTTTTTAAGTTACTGAAGCTTATTTGATATTATGATGAAAACTGGCTCCAAGAACAAAAGATAACAAAGTATCTCGAATACAGTAGTTGATGAAATCTGAAAACACAAGAATTTAAAAAACACCTTTATTTTTAATTTCTTAGAGAATAAATAGACATGCCAACGAAATTCACAGCATTTTCAAACTGCTTTACATCATCTATTTATTTACATTCGACACGATCATAATACTAATCAAATTGATTTATTGATATCAAATAAAGTGAAGCACATTTAAATTTTGAGTTTAGCTTTGTGCTTTGTTCGCCTAAAACAGGATGTTGAAAAAGAACAAAAACTCAAACACTGTTTTAAACGCGTTGGACGGATTATTCTCTTTGTATTGTTAACAGTTCGTTTGAATAGCAATCAAAATTTTAGTTGTACAGTCCCTCGAAAAAAAATCCAAGTACCGTGACATCTTCAAAAAATTTCACACAGAACGACCTGCTGGTCCAAGGAGTGTTTGATCCTTGGAAAATTCTCACTGCACTCAAATGACCCATGCTTATCCACACGACTCATTGCATCGCATCCGCGGGGGATAAAACAATGGTTTGAAACCCCAAACTGCTGTACCAAAATTTTTTATCCGTTCTCCCAATGAATTTTTCCTATCTCGGCAATACAAGAGTTGTAGTGCCGGGATAGCCTGGTTCGTAGGGCACTGGGCCCATGTCTAAGAGGTCGCGGGTTCGATCCCTGCCGGCCGAAGACTCTCCGTGTAGTAAATGGTGACTGATGCCCTTGGTTCAAAATTACAAGGCTACAGAATTTAACATTAGTAGTCGTAAACCCAAAAATTGGGTCGGCTGTTCAACGACGGTTATAAAAAAATAGAAGTGTTGTAAAATGATAAAGTGTCAGAGTCATTTACAAACAAATATCGTAGTGTCAAACTTGGCAATACAAGTCATAGTGTCATTCTTGGCAATACAAGTGTTGTAAAAAAAATGGGGGAAGGCCTCAAATTACCTAAATAACAATATTTTTTAAAAAAGATTTAAAAATCATTTAGTTTTCCTTTAAGGAGGAAAGGTTGGAAATTGCAATATTTTTACGTCATTGAAAAAACGCTTTTACTGCAAACCTTTTCGTGACAATGAAAATAAAGTTAAAACACAAGGTTGTCCTAAGGTTACTTGCTTTCTGGGAATGAAGTCTTATAAATAATGTCTTGTTTGTTTATAAGATTGTGAACTTTGAAATTCATATTTATGTATGTTATTGAGTAACAGGAAGAATGATTTTAATAATTTGCTTTTATATCTTTTCCATCTTAATTTTTTTTTTAAAAAATACGATTTAACAAAAACTTGTAGACAATTTCAAATGTAGCTCCGCAACATTGCGCAATTTTTTTAATTATTGAACGATTTCTGCTCTAGAATATTATACTAATAATTTTCTCTCTTAATACAAATCTGAGTACCGCGTTATCTTACTTTTTTTTTTTTGTCGAATGCCTGTTTAGGCAGTGAGGGTGCGATTGCTCCTGTTTTTCAGTGGTGCCATCTACGGCCGGGAATTCGACTTCTGCCCCGCCATTCTCACAACCACAACCCGTTTATAGGGCGGGTCACATTAACACACAAAGGGGAAAGGACATAGAACACAGAGAGACAGAAAGAAACATTCATGCCTTGCCCGGGATTCGAACCCGGGACCTTTCTGATGCAAGGACAGTTCCTTGCCCCCTACACGGACCGGTCGGCGCGTTATCTTATGGTTTACTAATAACACTTCCGAGGATGACGTCACAAACCTACTCAGAGGCCTCGATCTTCTCCTTTGTTGTTGCTGTTCCTTTACGTCGCACTAGAGCCCTGACGATGATCCGAACCTTGGCGAACAAAGAACACGGGGCGCGCTCAAAAGAGCAGAAAATCAGGGTCATGAATCGTGGTTGCCGGGAGAAAAGTGTTGCACCAAGCAGACTCCTCAATTCTGCTTTTAACATGTAAAGTCTATGGCGGGCTTGTCATACTTTGAATCGATTTTTCTTGTTCAAGAATCGGAGTGATCAATTAAAAAAAAATACTAATAATTTTTTCAATCTTTCCTATCCACGAAAATGTAGGTTAATTTTTTTAATCTTTATTACTTTTTGTAATATTGCCTTTGAAACACAAGTCACTTTCTACCTTTGAGTAAGGGAGGAAGGCAACTTCCACCCCCAAGTTCACTAATCTTCTCGGTGGGAGGTCTTGCTCCCTTTTGAAAATCTTTTTCTCTCTCTGTCCTTCTGAAGAACTGATATGGGGAACGCTTTAAAAACCGATAGCTTTCTTTTTAGTTATAAGCTTGTAATTTATTATGAAAATTATATTTGCTGATAATTCGTTCATTCTATATACATTTTATTTATTTAGTAGTAATAATTTTCTTGTTTTTATTCATTTTGAGAATGGAATTTATTTTTTAAATACATTATTCCCCTTTTTTTAAACTTTGTTTCTTGTTTTTTAGAGATGTTTCAGAATTAAAAAAATTAGCTGCTGAATAAAGTGAGATTAATTAAAATCGAATAAATGACGTAAAGATCTTCCAATATACTATAAAGCATCACAAAACTGCAGTTTTCCTTTTTTTTAAAAAAAATATATCGTACACTCATTTGTAGGTTTAAAAAAACATTTACATTAAAAAAATTTAAAAGGTTCCAATTTTTTCATTCCGTAAATAGTTTTAATTACTCCAATAGCTGGGATAGTATGTTTTTTCACGGTAAGGAAAAAAAAAAGCTAGTACACAAGACCACGCATCATCCATACATGAACAAGCACTTAACCCTGTTTTTAGGGCTTTAATGTAAATACACAAGAACACTAAAGTATTATGAAATTTTCATTTTAATCAGCAAATGAAGAAAAATATGAAAATACACGCATGTATTGTAAAATTCTTTAAAAAAAAAAGGAAGTAAAAGAACATTAGTGGTCATAATTAATATTCACGAGAGAAAAATACAAACGGTATCAAAATATAATGAATCGATGCTTAGGAACGCAACACTGAAAATATTGAAACCAGTTTGATTGCCAGATGAAATAGAAAGAATGAGAAATGTGATTATTATAAACACCACGAAATTTCATCACGATAAATTAAAAAATAAAAATAAGCTGTAATACTTAGAGTTAAGCTACTCTTTGTTACTTCAGACAGTCAAACTGGTTTTGATGTTTTCAGACCTGATTCCTTAGTTGATTCCCTGATCTGTAGTTCCTAATTAATACACTTTTTAAAACTTTTTTTCGCAATATTCTAAAAATATATATTAAGAGTAGTAATTATGCAATATCTTATGTATTTAATAACGAGAAATTTTTCGAATTCATATTAAAAGTGTATAATGTAATTTTTATTCATAACTTTTTGCTAGAACAAAGTATGTAATCAATGTGTTATTTTAATTTCTCTTCCCTGACCCTCTTTTGCCATTCATGGAGAAGAGTTTTAGTAGAAATTTCTATACTGCAAACTTTAATTAGTGTAATTATAGTTAATTAAAATATAAGAAAACTAACCGTCATTAGCATTACATAAAGAGGAAAAACACGAAAACCTCCCAGGGTTAGCCAGCATGCCATCTATATGAATATATCTCCTAGATAACCATAATTTTCTGTATTTTTGTATTTGATAAAATTTTGTAAAGTAAACTTGTCTCAATCTGTTGTTATGTTGTAAGTTTTAATCAAAACCAATAAATGCCTTTTCTTTCAAAAATTTCGTTATCGTACTTTTTATAAATTAATTTCGATTATTTTGATAAATCTTTATATTAATTACAGTGAGCAGTCTCACAAATCTATGTACTAAAATGTAAAATAACATAGAATTGTTTTATTTTGTTGTTTTTAATGATCCATCGAAATGATCTATTAGAAAAATAAATTTAAACTGTCACTTCAGCTTATTAGTCGAAAATGTTATAATTTATTTTTACGACAGAAATAATGGTATTTTTTTATGAATCCTCAAAACTGAAATGAAAGAGTTACATCAATTTTCTTATAATATTACTTCTACGTTTAGAAAATTATAAAGCTTATCAAAGATAGTTTTTAAGGAATTTCTTAGAAATAAGTTATACTTTTGTAAGTTATTTATTTGTCCTTTTATTTACGACATTTACAAATAAAATGCGTTCATTACCCACTTTTACCATTATTCTTTGTTATTAGGGTTATAATAATTTAATTAAAAATGAAGTTCCTTTATTATATAAAGTAATCACAAGATATTACTTGATAAAAATTATTTGATAAAATATAAATACCTTTTAACAAGCAAAAGCTGATAAATAAAATATATTCACTTTTTAATAAGTTATATTTTCCTTTATTCCTTTAAAATAAACTTCATATAAAACTGCGCTCTCAAAATATGCAGTTTAATAAATTTATACTAAATAACTGCTTTAGATCAATAAGGAATTTCTTTTGTATTATTGTTAAATAATATCTCTGGCGATAAGTTTTTAAAGTAACTATAACTGAGAAGAAATAATGTAAGTAAAAATGATGAATATGAGTTTGTGGGTGAAGTTTTAAATGTATCCGAGCTAAATTATTTGAATAAGTTAAGTGATATAATCGGAAACTAGATCTGTCTTAATATGATTTAAAATTTTGTGATAATTAAATCGAATAATTTTCAATTTTGATGTTTCAATTTGTTTGTGACAAATAACCCCGGTGTTTATTTTTTAAGATCGAATCATAATTCCAGTTCGGAGTTATTTATACAATAATAATTGTAGTTAGCAAAAGTAATAATTAAAATGAAGTGAGTTTTTAGTGAAGGTTAATTTAGTTCATTCAAATTGCGAAATTCAAATATTTAAGTCTAAATCAAATTTACATAGTAAGCAACCATATTTGCTTAAACAATGGATTAAATGTTAACATAGTTTTTTAAAGTGGTAGAATTTAATTAGTTTCAAAACGGTGTAACAATCTTTAAAAAAAATTAATTAAAATTAAAAAAAGATTGTGAAAAATATTTGTATTTGAATTGTAATTGAAAGAAGAAAATTAAATACGTAATAAAAAAATAAAATCTTGAACTCAAGGTTTTACTTTAACATAAAAAGTTTTAAAAATTAGCAAATCAATTTTAAAAAAATTAACAAACTTTATTTGATCTATAGAGAAAATATAAATTTATTTTTAATGTAGTTACTTTATATGAATTACTTTCATATGACTACATAGTAAAATTTTATAAATTTAAATACTCTGGTTATTATTAGTTCTCTAAATAATCAAATCAAAATAATAAACAATTCAAGATATAATTAGAAAAAGTGCATGTTAAATAAAATGATAAAACTATTTTGAAAGTAAATAAAGTCGTTTTAGAGTTAAAAAAAATATTTTTTAAGTTTATCTTAGAAAGAGAAAAAGCATAATATAAGATGAAGAGTGAGTTTCTTCTGATATCTTTTGAAAGCTAGTTGACCCCCGCAGGTTGCAATTCCCCTTCTGTGACCAGTGATTAGTTTCGGGTTACTTAACACACGCACCCCCACAAAAAATGTAGGGGAGAGGAACGGGTTTTGGAGGTGCAATATTTTTCGTCCCTATTCGCCATCACAAATTCGCCACATGCCATCACAATTTTGATCCTCTGCAGAGGGGATGGCACCCAAGCTTCGGTAGCCCGACGACTTGCAGGCGAAGTCTTCTCCTTTGAGCATTTGGCAGAAGTTAAAATCCCTAGGCTACGGAGGTTCTTTTAAGCAGACATTGCAAGAAAGTCGCAGAGTAGAAATAGACAATCTAAAGCGTTTTATTAGCAATATTTTTAATAAAACAAAGTATTTAATTTTGAAATCTGTTTATACTTGCCCAAATGAAGTTCAAATTTCAAATTATTACACCATTACTTACCAGAAGCAAAATTGCATACCCGCTGTTTTTTCAAAATTTTTTTAGACCATATTCCTATAAATCAAATAAATTTCACGACAATAATTCAAAAAGATATGTTTTGTACAGTTCGATAGGATTTTCTGCAGTAGCTTATTTATTTTTTAAGTTGAGGAAAGAAAATAACTTAAGTGTTGAAGGTTGTATGAATCTGATAAATATTTCACCTAGCGTTCAAGCAAAGACCGAGAATAGTCAACATTTGCTTACGAATGACAATAAATTGGCACCTAGAATTATGTTTAATTTTTTAGCTGACGTCGCCGAAAAAACATCGCCTTCTGTAGTATATATTGAAATTCATGCCAGGTAGAGAGCGTGATAAATTCTGATGATTAATTAATTTTGTTAACTGTAGCCTCTATATATTTAAAAATCTATATTTTAAAGGCTAAGATTTGACACCAGGATATTAATATGACATTAAGTTCTGCCTTATCCCCATTACCTGCTCTCTCAGTCTGTTATGAGATTTTTTTTTTTTAAATACTCATGTTTCCAATATTCCATTAAGGTAATCTACTTTTTTAATCCCAGAGTTGTAAATAAAAATATGTAGCTATATGCTGATAATATTATATAATCGGTAACTTGTATGCTGATTGCAAAATTGTGAAAAGAATTCTGCATTTATACCTGCACCAAAATAATGGCCAAGTTTAGCAACTTCCTGGCAGTTACCAGAAACTAAAACATTCTAGAAGGGGACTAACTCAAAAGTTTATAGCTTGTAGCCACTTTTTGGGAAACCACTACGTACATTTTATGTAAACTTATTGCAAGTTTAAAATCTCATTGGTGCAAACAGGTGTCGAGAAGAAAATATCCTTTAAATTATGGAATATTGGTGGTTGATTTTCACAATTCGTTTACTTTTGTGATCTTAACTCCTCTGGCCACATAAACTTAATTAGATTAGGCAACTGGATTAGTTACCAATCGCTTAAAAGGTTATCTTATATACTTTTTTATGAAAAAAACTTATAATTTTTTTGTACCCTTGCTGCTGGAACTGTGTATCTTACAATTAACCCTTATTAAATAAAATAATTAAAAAAGAGTAAATATAGTGTGGCTTTGAGGAGAACTCCTCCAGACTTAAAGTTTGGTGCTGTTTGTTGCTGTGGTAACAAACGAGAGCACATTTCTAATGGGGGTGAAATGGAGGAACGAAGGTACCGGTATTGGTTTACTCACGACCAGCCAGGCTAAGATTAAGACAAAACTATTCACCCCACTCCTATTCAAAGTGACCTTTCCTCGTAACCATAGTACCCGCCACAACGCGAGACTGGTGTTTGGAGGAGTTCTCCTGAAAGCCGCACTATAGTTATTAAGATCTAGTTTTTGAATGGAATTATGTTTAATTAAATTAGTGAATTTCATAATGAGCGCCAAAATTTTTTTTTAATTTGCAACTTCCCAAAATATATTAAAATGTGCTAAAAGTGGATTTAACATGAAGGTTTTGACATTCAACCCTTGTTCTGAGTTAAGTATAGGGACTGTGTATTTGACTAGGCTACCCTCATCTTTTGACTGGTAAAGTCCAAATCTGTGAGAAAAAAAGGTGCATTTATTCAGAGAAAGATCATTTTTGTGTCTGAATTCTGTAACTTGATGATTAGTTTTAATTAATTAATATATTTGTGGTCATTCCTTTGAACCATTAAGATAAGCTTTTAGTTATCATTTTGGCATTGCTTTCGCAAAAGTGTGTAAGTTGCTGTTTTGAATTGAACATTTAATCCAATCGCATTCCAGCATTTATTTAATAAAATATACTCGCTTGTGCAAATAAAACTCTAATAAGGTTCTTGCATAAAGAAAATGGACCCTTGAATTTATATATTTGAGTTTAACTTTTCTTTAGCCGAGATAGTTCTTTGTAGATTTGTTGTGTTAATATTTATTGTCATTTAATTTCATATAAGTAAATATATATATTATCTGTGTAGTATACATTAATAATAATGTAAATATTATAAACAATTATGCATTTACTGTTGCATTTCTATTTATTTCATGTACTTTTTGAGCCACATTTTAATCCACTTTGGAGGTAAAGCAAGATTAACAAGGAAAAACTGAAATTATATTATAAAATATGTTTTACAAATAATTTATTCTTAAATTTTATATTTTTCAGACACCCTATTACGCATAAAAATATTCCTGTATCAAATGGTTCAGGTTTTATTGTGGATTCAAATGGTCTCATTTTAACAAATGCCCATGTGGTTTCACATTATGGTCATGTTGCTGTAAAGCTTTTTGATGGCAAAGAATACAAGGGAACTGTTGAACATATTGATTCTGAAACAGACCTTGCAACTGTACGGATAAATGCTGTAAGTCATTGTAAATATTTATTATGTGTTTCTCATTGTACAGAATTCTATTATCTTTAAAAATTTTTGCTTATTAAGTGTTATTTTACTTTAGGATTTCTTTATTTAGTTAGATGTCACATAATCTATCTCTGAATATTTGAGTTTCCAGAATACCAAGAAGTTCATGATATTATTTAGAATGATTAATGTTGTAGAGAACCTCAAAAGTCATGCTAAATAATCTGTGAAATATTGCCAAAGTTGTGTCTCTGAGTAATATATTTAATTAGTTTTTATTACATATTTTTAGAATTGTGTTTAATAATTCACTATATTTAAATTTTTTTAATATATTATAGTAATTTTAGAAATATGTAGTGATTAATTGTATTTTAAGAAATGATATAACTACTATGATAAGAAAGCAATGAATTTATGTTTTTATTAAAATGTATTATAAAAAAATTAAAAAATAAGAAACTAAAAAAAAGTTGGTGAAAAACTTGATGCATATGATATAAGATGTAAGAAAAAACCTGATAAATAGATCTGCCATTTATACTGCAAAGTTGTTAAATCAAAGTTCAAATCTTATAAAATTTGCTACTTAACACTGAGATATGCAACAAAATTTCAGAATATTTTTTATTTTTTGTATATTGTCACTTGAATTAATTAATTTACCTAATAGGGTTTGGTGTATCTATTGTTTTTTTACATGGTTTTTTCTTCATTAAGCTTACATTCTGTAGTGTATTTGGTGTTATATATATGTGGTGTGAAAACTGAGATTATATTTAATGTAAATTATTGTCAACATGTAATCTAATCAAGAGTTTTCATAACTGTATTACTGGGCTTTTAAAACTTATATTTCCAAGACTATTGAACATAACAATAATGATATGAGACAAACTTTTAAATTTATTTTGTCTAATATGAATCCAAATTCCTGAACTGTTAATATGTTTCTGAAACTTGTGATGAACCAAACACTCACTGTGTGGTTTTGACCAATTGAAAGATGAGATTCTCGGTCATCAAGTGCTGGTTCGGTTACCTGTTTTGCTTTCAACCATTGGGGCTGCAAAACTTTCATTGTTAGAGTAGCAATGCATTGTCCTGATGTGCTGTAGTAGTTTTACAAGCGGTGAAAGGAAATGAACATGCAAATCCCCTCGGTGGTATAAATAATGGATCATTTTAGCATTCCACAGAGATTTTAGATTGGAAATATTTAAGCAGAGAACCTTCTTAAGTTTTTCAAGTCAAACTCTAATTTTTGATTCAAACTTGAAAGCACTGGTTTTCTCTGGTACTAAACTGCTGTGAACCAAGTGATGTTGAAAATTGTAATTGGCCATTGTCTTTCATAATATTCAGTGTGTTTTGCACGGTCAATTTAAGAGTCCTGCAGTGTTATTTTGTGCTAGTATGCTAAGCACTGGATTGGTAAAATCAAGATCTTTTTGTTAATACAAAATATCCAATATTTTCTTTTATGTATTTTGGATATATATTAAGATTTTAATACCAATATTTTTTACCTAAATGAAGAAAAAATATATACATACATTTTTACTGATCCATTTTTAAATGAAATAGTATGCTAAACATTGGATTGGTAAAATCATGATCTTAATGCTAATAAAAAATATCCAATATTTTTTATATATTTTGGATATATATTAAGATTTTAATCACAAATGTTTTTACCTAAACAGAGAAGAAAAGATACATTCATTTTTACTGATGTAAACTATACTATTTTTAAATGTAATAGTTATGAATGAAACTTTGTGTGGTCCTCAGAAATCTAATTGTTGAGTCCTTTATTTGTGGGAACTAGCGGAAAAATAAACATAACGCACAGAGACACAAAAACACTCAGCAAAGAAGCTTGAGGTAGGAGGATTAAGGATTGTAGTTCCTATGTGAAGTGATACTGGCTGGCAAACATGACTGATGAGCTACTGATAGGAGTGAGCAGTCTTCTCTCAGCTATTTAAGCAGCTGATTTCTCTACCGTCGAGGTTGCAGCTTCAGTGAATCTCGTCCCAATATTTTGTTTTCCCAGTGACGCCCACCTTTAGAAAAAAATACTTGCTGTCAACTAGTTTTAAGTTTTTTGTTAATTGTTTTTACTAACCATCTTTTTAAATACTTAACGAATAACCTTTTGCAGTTTTGTTTGTAAGTAAATAGTTAGCTATATTAAAGAAAGATGTTCTAGTTGACAAGTGTTTTTATTGATCTCTTCCAAGCTGCACTTACCAACACTGATTATAAATTATAAGAAAATATATAAAGTTTATTTTTTATTTATTTATTTTTGAAGTAAATAGTGCTTTTTCTTTTTTTTTTTTTTACTCAAAGAAAAGTTTATGTAAATGTGTAATTCTGCCCTGGCCCTATGTCATCGAATAAAATTCATAAATTTTATTTTTCTAATGTGTATCAGTTTATAGTTATTAGAAAATATCTATTATCTACTTTAAATACTTTGAATTTGAGCATAGTATATTTAGAATCATAAAATAATAATAAAAGAACATTATTTACATTGTTTGTTAATGGAAAAACTACATCAGCTTTAAAAACTTCTCAAGATATAATTTTTTGAAAAAAATTGAAAGCAAAACATTTAGTTTTTTTTGTGAAAAGGGGAAAAAAACTCAAATATAAATAAATCTTTTGAGAAAATTTAAAGTAAATGCTCTTAAATTAAGAATTTTAATAAAAAAATCTTTTATGCTTTGATATCATTCAGAGTAAAATTGCAAATAATATAGATTAATTAATATTAGTTTTGAATTATCTAATTGTTTTTAATATGCTTGTATCATTGAAACTCAACTGTTTAAGTCTCTTGTTAATTAACTTATTTTCATAATTTTTTTTTTCTTCACAAGCTAAGTTGCGAAATTTGTTGTGAAAATTAGACTATGGTATCATTACTTTCGTTATTAAAATAATTTTTACTATTTAATTAACTTTTATGTGTCAATACCTTAAATATTGATAGAGTTTTAATTCATTTTTTCTAGAAAGATTTGCCAGTTCTTCCTCTTGGTCAGTCATCTAATATTAGACCTGGAGAATTTGTTATTGCTATGGGAAATCCCTTGACTTTAAGCCACACAATTACTGCTGGTGTTATAAGTTCTGCTAACAGGCAAGGGAAGGATTTAGGACTCCATAAAAAATCTGACTACATTCAGACTGATGCTGCTGTAAACGTGGGTAATTCTGGTGGTCCACTAGTAAATCTGGTAAGAAAACAACAGAAAGTTCAATAATTATATATTGTTTTATATGTCTTGTTAATGACATGCAGATGGACTACAGTTTAAAAAAAATGTTTGTCTTAGTTTTCAGTAACTATGTGCTATCTTTAATCTGCTATTAATACAATATTAATAAAAATTTAAAATATTCAGAAATTTTTCAAAGTCTTTTCTAGATGTAACCACATTTTTGTTACTCTAAAATTAGTTTTAAGTTGTGGTGATATTAACCATCCTTTCTCAGCTATGTTGTCAACACTTTTCAATGTCTTTTTATGTAAGAGTATGTTACTAGAATTACTTAAAAGAAAAATATCTGTTGTAATTTTTAATTGTGCTATGATTGTGGTAAATTTGTTAAAGTCTAATTCAAATAACTTGTGTCATTCAAGGTTTCTGTGGGATTTTTTTTAATTTTAAGCTTTCTTTCAGTTAAAAATTTCTTTTTCCTAATTTATCTAAAGTAAAGTAAAATATTTTAATCAGAAATCAATTATGCTAATGTTCATTGTCATTCATGCTATCATATGTACATAAAATGGACCTTCCTGAATAACTTTTGATTTAGTGATCAGATCTTTATGTTCTAAGACTCAATCTTAATGTTTCAAAGGGGTGACTTGAAATATGCTAATTAATTAGTGCAGATGAAAGTTTAAGTTACAAAATCAAATGCAAAAATGTACTTTCTCTAAGTAACTTTCCTTGATGGATTTGGAATTCTGACCCACAAAATATAGGGGATGGTCGCAATCTGTGAAACATTATTCCCTTAATGCTAATTTTACTTTTGCATATTTTACCATATCTCCTGCTTTTTTTAAGTGAATTGAAAAAATTTTTTGCACCAAACTATAAAGTTAATTTATTCAAAGATAATTCCATGCAACAAATAACTTTTAGTAAATATTTATTATTCTTTATTATTTTATTTAATAACAGTAAAAGAAATTTTGAATTTTAAGGTTTAAAATTTTTTACATCATTTTAAAGAATATAATTTTTTTATGGCAAAATACAAAATTTGAGTGAAATCGATCAAATAGTTCTTGGGAAATTAAATTTCAAAAGTATGACGTTTTTTACAATATGTATTTCGTATCTCAAAAAATCAAATTTAAATATACATTTTTTTAGAAATTCAATATCTCAGGAACTATTGGATCAATTTCGCTCAAATTTTGTTTTTGCCATGTAAAATTACATTCTTTAAAATGATGTAAAAAGTTATAAACCTTACAATTCAAAATTTTTTAGACTATTATTAAATAAAATTAGAAATATTTACTAAAAGTTATTTTTCGAATGGAATTATCTTTGGATAAATGAGTTTTATAGTTATCTGTGCAAAAATTTTTCTATTCACATAAAAAGTTCTCGAGACATGGTGGAATACGCAAAAAGTAATAATTTTAAAGAACGTTATTTTACATGGCAAAATGCAAAATTTGAGCAAAATCGGTCGGATAGTTTCTGAGAAATTGAATTTCAAATATCTGACTTTTTTGAAACTCAATTTCTTGGTAACTTTTCAACCAATTTTGCTCAAATTTTGTATTTTGTAATGTAATTGTTTGTAATGAGGGATTTGGATTTCTGACGCTCAAATTATAGGGGTTAGCTGCAATCTGGAAGTTTGGTCTCAATAGTTTGCTCAGGAGAGCGCTCTAAAGTTTGGACACTTTAATGTTAATTTTACTCTTTGCTTATTTCACCATATCTCGAGAACTTTTTAAGCAAACTGAAAAATTTTTGCACACAATTATAAAATTTGTTTATCCAAGGATAATTTCATGCAAATAATTTTTTTTTTTTATTAAATATTTTTTTTTATTATTTTATTTAAAAACGGTTGAAATAATGTTGAATTGTAAGGTATACAAATTTGTACATTACTTTAAAGAATATAATTTTGCCCAGTGTCTTACTGTGAAAAATTATATTCTTTAAAATGATGCAAAAATTGTGTACCTTACAATTCAAAATTTCTTCGTCCATTATTAAATAAAATAATAAAAAATAATAAATATTTACTAAAAGTTAATTTTTGCTAGGAATTATCTTTGGATAAACAACTTTCATAATTGTTTGTAAAAATGTTTTAATTCGCTTAGAAAGTTCTTGGAATCAAGCTAAATAAGCAAAAAACAAAATTAACATTGAAGGGTCCAAACTTTGGAGTTCTCTCCTGACAAACCTATTGGGACCATATTTCCCAGATTTTGGCTATCCCTTATATTTTGGGGGGTCAGATATCAGAAACCATTGGAAAGAAAGGTATGTTTATTCTGAGAAAGTACGTTTTTATGTCTGACTTTGGAACTTAAAATATTGTCTGCACTTATTAATTAGCTTATTTCAGGTCACCCACCTGAGCAATTAAGATTGAGTCTTAGAATGTGAAGATCCGATTATTAGATCAAAAGTTATTCAGTGTGGTTTTTAATTTCATTTTGTTAACTTAATTTTTTTTAATACTCAACTATGCATTATTGCTTTAATAGGGGGATTAATTTTTTAATTATTTCCATTTAACTTTATACACGTTATTTCAATGTCTACAGGAAAAATTTAATGTTACAGAGTTGCTATAATTCTCTGCAAATTATGATTCCCCCATCATGTCTCATTTTGGGACGCATAATCTATGCAATTTTCAACTCCTACATTGAGCGAATTTTATATAACTCATCCCTATTCATATACTCATGATTTAAACATCACATATTGTGATGCCCATTCATGCTAATTATAAATCAAACATCACTATTTGTTTTTCACGCCATTAATAAAACAAATAATGTTATTCATACCCACATGATTTAAAATATCACGATTGGTACAGTACAGAACCCGTTATCCGGAAATCAGAAAACCGGAAAACCAAAAAACCGGAACGAAATTTGGTAAATTTTCCCCGCCATTTTTAAAAAAAAAAATTTTTTTCCTCGTAAAATTTTAGGATTTTTCTTTTTTGAAAGATGTTTACCTTACCATCATTTTGGAAATAATCATTAGTGTATTACTTCATATTTTTTTCTTCTTTTTAAGATTATTTCCAAATATTTTTCGTTTTTTTAGTTGCTTTTAACAATAAAAAAACTGCTTTTTGTAGCGATTCAGAAAACCGGAAAAATCAGTTATCCGGAATAGCGATGGTCCCGATCGTTCCGGATAATCGGTTCCCTACTGTATTTGTACTATTTCAAAATCAAGTATCATAAATTTTTTTCATATGTTTTAAAATCAAATGTTGCAATTCGTATTCTCTTTCTCGTGATTTTAAAATGAAAAATCACGATTTATTTTCACCCATTTTTAAACCAAACATTATTTTGGCTATTATTTTTTTTATATTTAAGGCTACTAAAAGAACTATTTTCAAGAAAATTTTTAGTTTAAACCCTGATATAGAATTACATATAGATTAAAATGTAAGGCAAATTGCAAATTATGTTTACATTAAAAAAAATTAAAATTATTTTTTTAAAAGTAGCAGACTGTTTTAGCTAAAGTTAAAACCCAGAGTGTGCAGCCTATGTTCTAGAATAACTTCTGTTCTGCTTGGTGTGATAATCTTTGAGAATTATTAAAGAGGAAAAATGAAATTTATTATCTTTACTGTATTGTAAACATTTTTTATCTTCTTTACATAAAATATTATTCCATTTTAGGATGGAGAGGCTATAGGAATTAATACAATGAAGGTTACTGAAGGTATATCATTTGCTATTCCCTCTGATCGTGCTGTTGAATTTTTAAAGCGAATTGAAACGAAAGGTGAAGGTAGATAAGAAGTTAATGTTCAAATTATGCATGAATTGTTCATACACTTTTTTCAATTTAGTATTTTATTCAACACTTTTGAAACTATGTTAAAAGTTATGATCAATAGAATTTAAGGATTTTTATTTCTCTATTAATTCTATTCAAATGACCAGAACATTTTCAGAAGCAAACTTGTTAGAAAAGAAATAAATTTGGCTTATGGATTGTAATGAAATGTTGACTACTCAGCAGCCACCCATATTAAAGCACCAAACTCGCTTTCAGGGCTCTTATCTTTTAACAGTCATGGTACATAATTTTTACCCCAGTCTGACAATGTGAAAAGTGCTTAAGCTGGTACACTTTTCTCTAAACATCTGGATCACAACTTATGAGGTGACTGTGATTCACAACAGATTTAATGTTCAACTTAATATGTGTGCATAGCGGTTTCTTAGTCAGCTCTCTACCTATGGAGTTATGCCTTAATGGACTTAATTGAATTTGATTCATTAATTTAATTTAATTGAATTTGATTCATATCTGTGCTTGCCAGCCAGTTTTGCCTTATTTTGGACAAATGAATTAAAATTATTATTAAGGTAGCTAAATAGAAAACCATTGCACTTGAGGAAATAATATTTATTGTGCGCAAAAAAATAATTTAATAATAATCATTGTGCATGAGAAAATTTTATTTTAGTAATAATCATTGTGCATGAGAAAGTTAATGTTAGAAACTAAGAAAAATAAGATGTTTTCTCATTGGAATTTTTAAGTAAAATTTTTATAAAAGACCCTAAATATTTATTGCTTTTGATTTTTAAAACTGTTCACATGGAGGTTTTAATAACTGGCAAATATTTCTTTTCTCAATGATTAAAAAAGTATTGCAAAAATCTAAAATCTTTGCCCATAAATATAATGAATAAAATCACGTAAATTTAGGCTTCTGTTACAATAGTAAGTCATTAATGTAATTTTATTGAACTTTGCATTACTTATAAATTTAATAAGTTTTTTAAACAAATTAAACTTAAAAAATTTAGAGCTGTAATATTTAAATATCAAATTAAATTAACAGAAAATGCAATAAATTTAAGTTGCGTTTAAAAAATACTTGATCACTTGAGTATTAGAGAAAATAAAAAAATAAAATTGTTAGTGCATGTAGCAAATCAGATAAAAAGAAGCAGTTATTGTTAGATACAAATAGATTTTTTTATTTTATTACATTAAAATTTTAATTCAGCTTTAAAATGTTATTTTTAGTGGTAATTTTTTTTCTGGCTAAGTTTTTACTAAAAAATTGAAACTTTTTTTTACTAAATGTATTAACCCCCGTAGCAAACCTGTGCTTGTAATGTAATTGTAAATTTCTAAAAGGGCTTATCTTAGACTTTTCATTCAAAATGGCCTTTTTTTAAAAATTGATTATATATATATATATATATCAACCAATATTCTACAAGCAAGATGGGCTCCTATCTGATTTCACTGATAGTGTTGTCCCCAAACATTATTACTATTGAAGCATTTCCATGCTTCTTTCCTAAACTGCTGATTAGTGGTTTAAAAACAATGATTGAACTGACATCATATCAAAGATTAAAACGTGGGTAGAATCGTGACAGTTTTCTATAATTTAGGGGTGATTTTGATTCTACTATTCAAGTGATTATATTTAGTTCCACGACAGACAAGTGTATTATTTTTTTTTTAAAAAATAAAGTGGAAGCTATAATTGAAATATTTTGTTAGCTATAAATATAAATTAGCTGCCACTTTTAAATTTTTTTATTGGATGCAACAACTACTGCATAAATGAATGATGTGCAAAAGTTTAAGCAATTTATACTAAGGGAAAACTTAACTATGTAACTAGTAACAGCAGGCAATATCACAGCTTTAATTAGCTGAGGGAGTTTTTACAAGTCACTAATATTCACAACATATTTTGTTCTCACAAAATGTAGTATTCCCAGAGTTGAAACAAAATTTACTGTTAAGAGCATCTTGGGTTGTAAGGCAATCAAGGGGTCTTCATTTGCAGTGCAAAAAGAAACTTTTCTTTATTTCAAATATGTATTATTTAAATTTATAATTATAACTTTTTGGCTAATCTATTTTATTAATCTATGCTTTTATTTTATTTCCTCTATACAGATTTGATCTTTATTTTATTCAACTGTTTTAAGTATCTGTTATAAAGCATCAATAATTTTTAAATTTATTTTGTTTGTTTTACATGTTTGCATGTTAAAACGAAAAAGCTGCTGAAAAATCAAGGCAGATTAAATTCTGAAACCATGTATGTATTTTTGAATAGCTGAAATATACTTTTGAAATAACTAACTTAATTTTGTTGTTTATAGGTAAAAAAATAGAACTCAATAAAAAGAAATATCTTGGTATAACAATGTTAACTCTGTCTCCTACTATAATACAAGAGCTTAGAGAAAGAAGCCCTGATTTTCCTAATGTCTCTAATGGTATAATGGTTTGGAGAGTTATGATTGATTCTCCAGCCTACACGTAAGTAATTTTATTTTTTAAAAGTTTTTAAATTTGTGTAATATTTCAGTGCTTTTTGTATATCAAACTAAAAAATTTTAAACTTTTTCTATACATATTTTTAATACAAATTTCTTTTCTATGTCATAAGACAAAAACACTATTTTTAAAGAAGGGCCAGATAATTACAAATGTTCATGATTTACTTTTATATTGTCCAGTGAAATTGTTAACTAACAGATAATTGAGCTTCTCTTAATGTCTTGGCAAAATGTCCACAACATGAAATATCTTTCAATGTGTAAAAGATATTGCAAGAAGACTTTAAAAGTCTGACCTTGTCAGTTCATACATTCTGCTCTTTGTAAAACAATTTAAATGGCTTTGAAGGAATTAATGCAACTTTCTTGGAGAAACCTTTGTATTTCTATAGAAGGTAGAACGGGAAGAACGTTGATAAATTTTCTTAATAAAATTTAGAAGAAAATTTTTTTTTTTAATAAAAATGTTATGTTTGATTTGGTCTGAAACTATGGTTGCACTTTTGCAATCAGTTAATTTTTTTCTTGTTATTTTCCTTAATTTTAAAGAGAGCTAAGATTGCTTATAAAACTACTTTTTTGTTATGAATGCCTTTATGCTTATTATTAGACGAATTAGTTAAGCTAAAATTAAAATATTGATAATTAGCTTGTATATTAGATATACTATTATGAAAATCAGAATTTATTGTCTACTCATTGCTTGTGATCATATATATATATATATATATTTTTTTTTTTATAGTGGTGGGTCTTTTACACGGTTTGTCTTTTTGATATCTTAAAGCAGGGATATTTCTTGTTAACCTAATAAAAATATTTTTTCTTTCTTTGTCCTGATTTTTAGATTTTTGTCCTTATGATCCTGATTTTTATGTGTGTTCAGATCATCCCATTTTCTATGAATGCTACAGATTTTAAAATAGAATTAGTGAAAATATTTGTATATTCGATTAAAATTTTTTATTTTATTTTAATGAATAAAGTTGTAAAAATTTCAAAATTTGATCAAAATCTCAAAATTTTTTCAATTAAATATATACATAGTTCAGGCATATAGCATTACCCACAAGATTAACTGTATCAAACTTTTAAAAATATTATTTTATGTGAGAAAGAAACTGAATTAATAATTTTACATTATCATATTTTTATTTTGATGAATTCTGGGGTCATTTGCAGCAAATATCGTAACAAATTTTGTAAGGTAGAGTTTTGGAATTTCACAATTATTGATTATTCTCTTTTAATTGATTTTGAAATTGATTGATACCAATTGATCATACAGTGAACATATTAAAAAAGTTTTAAATATTGAATTGAGGGATCATCCACTAAATTACATTTGTACAAAAATGTAAGTAGCATATTAACTGTTTTTTCCTTTTGAGAATATTGAAACTTTATTTTAAAATTATTTGAATTCTTTAAAATTTTCTTGAACTCCATTACAGATTTTAATTAAATATTGTATGAGGGAATATTAACTGAATGATACTGGTTATTTTTTGATGCAACTATACAATAAAAATTTTTATTTATTAATCTCAAATTATTGCAAGTTGTTCAGTGTTCCGTTAATAAAATTAAGCAGCAAACTTAAAACTCTCTGTTGAAAAGAAAGTAATTCTGATATTAAAAATTGATAAAATTTGCCTTTGTTATTATTCAAATAGAGCAAATTACTATTTTTAGTTTGTCATTTACTCTTTATAAAAGTATGGTACCAATCCAACATCTTGAATTTTTTTAAAAAAATGTTTTGATTTTTTTTCTTTGGCACATACAAGGCCTGCTTTATGTGGATTTTTTTCTGCTTCTTAATGTGTCAAGTGTTTATTTATACCTTGTATGTTTTTTTTTGTTATTTCAGAAAATTTAGAAACTTGTAACTTTTTATAATGGAAATATATTAATGATATACAATTTTTATTTTGTTAATACGATTAGTCACTTTTATGAACTGAACACAATTTTAATAAAATTTTTTTTCTTCGGTTTCATAACTTTTTAATGCACAAGAATTTCAAATATCTTTGAATACTTACTATTAGTGATTCATGTTTAACATATGTTTCTGATAAAAAAGTTATGATTTCTAGCTTTTGTCTGTTTTGTTTCTAGAGCTAAATTACTAAATATCAAAAAAGTCTTAATGTAATTATTTTCATTTTACAATTAGAACTATCATGTTTTTAATTCAACTATTTACTTAGCTCACGTGAATAAAATTTTCAGATTAAAATTTTCCTTGTAAAAAAAACCCCTCAGTTTTTCTTCAACAGAAAGTTGAACAAAATACTGAAAAATCAATACCTTTTACCTAGCTTATAGTAAAAGCTAAACTATCTTGAATTTAGTTTATCTGAACTTTTGAAAAATATCATTAAAATAATTTTTTTTGTATTTTTCTTTTTTTTAAAAAGATTAATCTAACTTTTTTAACAAAAAAATCATCAATTTTATTTAGTTTAACAAGAAATCAATTTCTTCGACCTCAAAAATTCTTAATCTTTTAAGAAAAATAGTTTACTATTGTCAGACGTATCAGGATTGATAACATTTGACTGATTTTGATGAATATAAAAATATTGTGACTGTTCTTTGCTATTTGTTGTTACAGTCTGCAAGGAAATTTAAAAAACTGTTGATTGCTATTGATGTCAAATGTATGATTGATGTCAGATGTAATATGATTTATAATGTCAGACTAAGTTTGATCAGTATGAAAACAATGTGACATATTGCTCTTTGCTGTGACGGACTGCAAAGAAATTTAAAAAAATACAAAAAAACTTGTATGTTTTTTGAAATTATTTTAATTGTGATTGGAATAGAATTTTTTGCAATGCTCTTTCTGATCTTAATTTCCTTATATATGCTCTATCTTTCTTTTGGTTGATTCACAATTACTTCTAAACATGTTGATATTATATTATTTGCTTAAAATCAATATCAATTAAATGTTTAATTAGATTTTTTTAACAATCATAAAATTAGGATATTTAGTAGACTTATGTTATTATTATCAGAGCAAACTATAAGGGACAGTCAAATTGAAATGAACACCTACCATAAAACACATTCCTAGATTAAGTTGATAACATTGTTATTGCAAATCAATAGTGCTATGTGTTGGGTAGCAGAAATGCATAGTGCACAGGTCTATGCAGTTGCTTTTTTATTGCTCTTCAGCGTAAAATGTGTTTCTTCATTCAGTATTAAAAATGGAGGCAAGCAAAATGGTGTAGTTCAGTTCTTGGTAGCAGAAAATGCCAGAACACCTACAATTTATCATAACATGTCTGGATTGTATACTGTAGTAACACTTATTTTGAGATGCATATTTATAAAGTTGACATAAGCATTAAATGTAGAAGTAAATTTCACTGTCACTTAATGATATATAATTATTATGTCAGGCAAAGTAGGATTTGTTTTAAGTGTCTGTGTCTTAAAAATGATATTAAACATCCAGAAAACCGCAATTATAATGCCATTCGGTTTATTTGAATTCAACTACATGAGTTTTGGTTTAAAAAATGTAGCACAAACTATGCAAATACGTCTGGATAGAATTTTGGAAGTTTTAGGATACTTTATATATAGATGACATTTTGGTAGATTCCACTTCTATCGAAGAACATCTAGTGCACCTTCAAGAAGTTTTTTAACGAAAGTATAACTTAACTATCAACTTACTTAAATGTATTAGCATTTCAGAAAAATAAAGTTTTTGGGACACTCAGTTCACGTTTTAGGGCACTCAATTTTAGGAAGTAATTAATGAAATGGATTAGTGGTCTGCCCTATGAACACCACAGAATCATAGAGGAAGAAATCCGTGATCAGGTTGTTAATAACCATGGCTCCGTGCATATCATAGTCAAAGATCACCTTCAGTTTTGAAAAGTTTGCACTTAGTTATTTCTTCATCAAATGGCAGAAGAAAAAAATAATTGTCAGAATGACTGACTGCATGTCTGAGTCATTTTGTGTGATACAGACTACAATGATTTGGCTGAAAATACTTCAGTATTCATTGTAACACTCAGATCTTTCTTCTTGCATATTTTCCCTTTGACAACCAAAGACATTTAGGATTTGTTAGTGACATACCTCTTTTAACATGACTAGAATTATTTGTCATGTGGAGACGCTTATTATGAGATGCTTATTTTTAAAGTTAACATAGGCATAAAAGAAGTAAATTTGATTAGAAACTAATGATATATAATAATTATATTGTTTGAAGTAGGTTTGGTTTTTAATGTCCATGTCTCATAAATATCTTAGTATATTTGTAAATCAAATTTATGTTTGAATTTATTCTGTTATCTCATTATTTAATTGTTGTGACAATTAACTCCGACGACAAACTGGTGACTCGGACCTGATACGAACATGCAGCCTTCAGATGAAACTTTCTTTTTAATTAAACTCAAGCAACATATACAGCTACTGAAACCAATTTAAACATCAAACCATTCTGCTAAATCTATGTTTGCCTTTCAAGATTAAAACAGGTTCTTACATATTTCTCAGAGTGATTTCTGTAAAATCTTACCTAACAGCTCTATATATTGGTCCTCACAAAGTTGTTCAATGCAAGGACAAAACATTTGACATTCTGGTGAAAGATAAGCAAGTTAAGGTCATCATTGTTTGAGTAAAGCTAGTATATATCTTAGAAGAGAATTTAAGAAATTCTTTCACATAAGTTCAAACTGACATCATTAGTCATTACGCCATCAGAACAAGATTCAAGAGACATGCCAAAGTTGAAAGAGATTTGATTCATTGTCTAATTCTATTCTTTTTCTCCAGTAAAAACTAGATCTGAAAAATGCGTGCAATTTCCTGTTAAATACAAACATTATATAAATTATTTATTTTTTTGGAAAGGGGATAATGTGACACTTATTTATTTTTAAGGTTAATGTAAGCATAAAATGTAGAAGTAAATTTTACTAGCAACTAATGATATATAATAATTGTATCGTTCAAAGTTGACTTGGTTTTTTAATGTCTGTCTCTTAAATATCATCTTATTAGTATCTTTGTTCATAAAATGTATCTAGTTTTTATTTTTGCTACTGTTTTATTTTATTGTTACGACACTTAAAATGCGCGATAGTCTTTTCTCAGAGTGGGATAAATTTATTTACATTGTTGGAAATTACTTTAAAATAAAACAAATTCCATCATCTTTTTATATCGGGTGCTCTATTTTCTTTTGACTACCCATTTGTTAGCAATAATTTTATTCACACATCTTTTGCCATTCTAAAGATTGTCTTCATTTAATTGTAAAAAATTGAACTTCATTCAAATATTAGCCATTGCATAATTTTAAACTTTTTAAGGGATCCTTCTTTTTTTTATTTTTCATTCAATAAACTCATAATGTTCATAAAAACCCAAATTTTGTTTTGAAATTTTATGTTTTCCTTTCACTAGTTTAGAAAATTTATACCATAATCAACAATTTAGCTTTCTGAATTATTTCAATTGTTTAATAATTTAAGAGTCAATCTCCTCATTTATAATTTTGCTATCACTGTGTATTTTATCTATAAATTTGAATCTATTTTTAATTTTTCAGTTGTGCAATTCTTGAATTGTATTAAAAAACCAGCAATTGTAATGTTTTAAAATGTAAAACAAATGGGTAGTCAGTCTATTTATTTTAATTTTAACCACATAAATGAGCTTAGATTTTTTTTAGTTTTAATTCTATGATCTTGCTTACTTCCTTGTAATGGGTTAAGAATTTTCTCATTTAAGTTATTTCCTCTCTACTGCTTGATTTCTTCTTATTTGTATGTAGACAATTGTAAACAATTGATAGTTTTTCTCAAGTTGAAACTTTGTATATTTTATTACTAAGCCATAGATTTAAATATAATTTTGCATAATTGATATTTAATTGTTAAAACAAAATTTCTTTGGAAGAATTTTTATAAATATTTGTTCAAGCTGTGTTGAAAGTAACTATTCATATTAACAAATATTTTTTGTTTATCAATGTAATTCTATCTGCTCAATAATTAACTATTATTTAATATTGTTTTGTTCATTTCATTTCTTTAATGCTGATTTTGAAATATGTTTGAATTTATTTAGAAATGAATTTTCTTATTTATAGTCCATTTATTACTAGACCTTTTAGCTTAATGCTTATTTGTTTTATAATAGGCATGTATGTTTAATAACATGTTATATTCGAAATGTAATTAGTTATTGAGATTATTTATACAGTTACATTATAATATATATTAGAGGTCTGAAGATGTCATTTAATTTACCCATATATCTATCTTTAATTATTCTAATTATTATTTTTTAATTATTACTTAAAAATATATTATATACTTATGTATGGAACACCTGGCTTAATTCGTATGGACCGTTTTAAAATGACTCTAGAAATAAAGTAACTATTCTTGGTTCTCGTCACCAAAAAAGTGTGAAAGTGGTATTCCTCTTGCTAGATTTTAAAATCAGTCATAAAAACTGATATAAAACTCAAAACTGATACTGATACAAGGGGAGACTTTTTGAGATTTTAAATATTGAGGGGATAATATAACCACTATCTCTCGTGCCAGCAATAAATATATAAATCAAATAAACAGTGTCATTATTTTTTCATGACTACTTATTAATTAGAGTGCAAAACTTTCCAAAGGTAAACCATACCTGATCTATATTAAAATGTCATATTTTTATGCTTATTACCTTTTAATAAATTATGAATTAAAAGGTTTTGTAATTAAATGTATGACCTAAATTTGTAACTTTTTTTAAAGTTTATACCCTAAAATTTTAGAAATATTGAGTCCTAAGCATTTTTTAGGACCTTACCATTATATTTCTTTACAAAACAAGAGTAGGCAAATGTCTGCACCAAGTTTTACTGTTTTTCCATTAAATTGGAAAAAGTATTAGTTTTGTTTTTTTGACACAACAGGGCTGAAAGAAATCCCACCAAACTTTTAAGTGGTGTCTTTTTTTTCTTTTGACCATTTTCTACTTTATCAGTTTTAAAACTTCTCTGTAAAAATTATTATTGTCCATCTGTTCACTAATGCATATATGTATATATTACTTTCAGTTGTGGAATTCGACATGGTGATATTATTACTGCTATAAATGGAAAAGAAATCAACTCTGCATCTGATGTGTATAAACTGCTACAAAGTGAAAATGTGTTGAAAATTCACATATTTAGGAACAGGAGAGAATTTGAAGTCACCGTAGAACTACTTGATCCAGTGCTTATTTAAAGTGCAAAATATTTTGCTATTGGTCATATTTATTTTCTCAATGTTCATTGTTTGATATTATGAAAGTTATAGACATGCAAATGTTTTTATATTTTATATGAAATGGATTTAAACTGAAAAAGAAAACATTTGCCACTGATATTAGATTTTTCTTAATGAACATTTTTTTAAAAGTAAAATAGTCCATTAAAAGCTTTACTATTTGAAATGTGTGTGAATTACTCAATTCCAGATTTTGGAGCATCAAAAAGTTTAGTTTTTTATACATTATTATTTCTTGGAAAAAGTATAGTGCTTTAATAAAAGTATAAAATTTATCAGAAGATAGAATATAGTTTGTAGTTTTAATGTGAAATAGTTTTTGAAATAAATAAACATATAACTAACAGTAGGAAACATTTAAAATAAATTATAATCCTAATTCGATAAATAGCAGTTAAAAATGTTTTATTCACTCTAAGTGAATAAAAAGACCTTAATTACACTGTGCTTTCAGTATGATTGAAGAAATTGGATTGATATTCAGCTTCTTAATTATTCACACGTTCAATAATTGTCATAATGAACTCAATTTTATTACCAATAAAGGGGATTTTTTCTGATGAAAAAAACTGGCATTTCATTAAAAAAGATAGCTCATGTACAAACTTATTAACTGTTTAAAATATGAAATAGTTAATATGAAGAAATAGCAATTTGTCACAGATGATGAGCATGAAAGATGATTCGAGTGCACAGAATTGCTTTATATTGTATAGAGATAAGGATTACTTTAATGCAACAGAAATCAGATATTTTTAATTTAACTACTGCTGCCATTCATCCAGGATTTTTATCACTTTCTCCCATGCTTTTTACTGTATTGAAAAAAAATTTTCTGTCATTTCTATGAAATTCTTTAAAAATCTAAATGTACAACAGTTTTGTATACAAAAATTTGAGCATTGTTATAATATTTTTATAAAAATTGAAGTATAAATGATCATTTTGAGAAATAATATTCACCAACATTTTGACATATATTTTTAAAATTAATTATGTGCACTAATGAGAAAATTGAAAATTTACCGTACTTTTCTGCCAAAATAAAACTAGAGTATTAATATATTCCAGTGATCCAGTCTTATGACTCTATTGTAAAATTAAAAAAGTCAATAATTCAATAATACCTATTTTACCTCTTAATTAAAGGTAAAATTACCTTACGTGCATTTTCTGTGTTGATTCTTCTAGTTAGACTGGAGGAAGCCACGCCGCTTTTCTTTCGATTCAAAAAATCGCTTCTCTTGAAAAAAAGATGTAATTATTAAAAATAAACAAAGTCTGTCATTGAAGGAATTAACTCCTGTCCATTTTTTGAAAACATTCAAACAAAATTAGCGATTAAGCGACACATTAATATTTTGAAAAAGGAACGCACATTTTAACCTCTTAACTCGGAGGCAATAATTTAACTTCTGCTTACTTACAAACTGCAGTTTTCCAGTTATGGTTAAATTTTAAAGTCAGATAGTTCCTCAGAATTTCTCAACATCTATAATGACAAAAAATTTAGATATTACATTTTATGTTAGTTTCTAATGCATACATAATTGATAATCATATTTATTGTTCTGATCTTGAAAATCCTCATACATGAAAGAATATTTCTTTCTATAAATTTATTTTATTTTAACAAGTTATTAATTCTGAAGGATTTTGATCTTGAAGTGTTCTTCAGATTTAAAGATGTCATAGAAAATCATTGATACATAAAGAAAGAAGGGTGTAAATTTTCCTTATAACTTAAACATTTATGAATATCAGGAACAATGATTGAGTTGGTGATAAAGTTGAAAATAGACATGTTGAAACTAATTTATAAAGAAAAAGATTATAAATAAAAGCTCCGAGATTTAAACTTTAATTTTAGCAATTAAAATAAAAATAAAACTAATAGCGTAATTATATTTTTGTGAGCTCATTTTTAGAAATTCTGTGGTATTTATCTATCACAATAAAGCTATGGTATACATTGACATAATATAGTGTTATAGTTATATAAAAGATTTTAATGTTAAAATAATGGTTAAAGGCCCATATTGAGAATATGTTTCCTAAGTTTTATATTGTGAAAAAATTTCCCCTTCTCTTGTTCTCTAAATTCGTTTAGCATTGAAATTTATGATATAGCTTACATTATATTATGGTTAATTACTGGTGAATGGTTAGGTACTTACTTTGACCAATAATGCCTAATATCAGCTATAATATAAAAATAATATGCATCCATATCAGTTATTAACAATAAACTACTATCTGCCAATGAATAAACATGGGTTTTTAGCTACCTCATATTTGCCGGTGAAAACCCAAATCTGCATTTTTGAAAGGGCGCCTAAATAAATGCCATGCTATTTGGAAATGAATGTTGTTTGTTAATGCCAGCATTTTTAAAAACTTGATTTGAAAGTTTTGATTTTTACTCTGCTAATTTAATTCTATAATGTCTAATTGGGTGGAGATTTATTTTATGTGAGTCCAGCTTCTGAATATGCTTTATTTTAGCTATGATTTTCAATTGTTAAAAACATGTTTTATATTTCATTTAAAATATGCTAAACCTTTTCTTCTGTTAGATGGCTCAGTTTGATAATACTGGGAGATATTCAGAGAGGTATGATCCAATAGCTATATTTTACAATACTTTAATACAATACTGTAAATAAAAATTCTTGGAAGGTTGGACACAGTGTCTGAACTGTAAACAATGGGCACATGCAACTCTGTTGCATCACAGAGGTATAGGATCAAAGTTTTATTCTTGATTTTTGCTCTTAAATTTGAACTATTAACTTGATTTTTGATATATTCCAAATATATCCTTAATGTTCCTTAATTTTTAAACCCTTGTTTGTTTCTTACAGTAGAGATTTATTATAATAATTTGTTGCTGTAAGTAGATTTTTCCATAGAATAAAAACTTTTTTCTCCATTATTTATAATTATACCTGTTTTTTTCCAATCAGGTTTTGGATAGAACCAAGTTTTAGCATACTTCAAAAAAGTAATTTACCTTCCAAAATATTTTCTTTTTTTACATTGAATAATTTTTATATTTGGTGCTAAGAAAACTATTTTATTATTCAAAAAACATGTAAGCAATTTTATTTGCAGAGTTATTTAAGAAAAAGGAAAAACCTCAAGAACTCAATGTTGTCCAACTTCCCCATAATAACTCCCAAAAGAATTCTTATACTAATTCATACAAAAATTAATGTATTCATGCAAAATATCGTGCAATCCTAAACCATCATTCTCTGTACTAACTTAATAATTAATTTCCGTCGTGTAACATTGTTTATGTATATGTACTACATTTTAAAGTATGATTTAATCTTTTCACGATTTTTGTGTATCTAAATATTGCTTAGGAATGCAAATTGAAAATTAAGTTATTTGATGTGTTCCGTACATTAAGAGAAGTAAATGATTGCTGAACAACCTATGAAATTGGCAAATGATAATAATTTACGTCTCACTCATGATAATAAATATCAGCAATTGATTTTTCTTGTCAATTGATCAGCAATTGACTTCTTCTTTGAGTGGGGTATCATCCTAAGCTGGCTGAGTTATTAAACGAAAGAAGAAAAGAAACCCAAGAAACTCAAAAAGAAAATTATTTTTTTAAAGAATGATAAACATTAATATTAAAATTTAATACATTTGCTGAAACTTTTGGGAAAGTAAAAAAATATACAAAAAAATTAAATATTTTTAAACATTTAAATGTATTTAGCTGTTACTTAATATTTTTCAAACTGATGAAATTTTGCAAGACATTTATTTAGACCAAATGTCTTAATAAAACTGGGTATGCAAGTTCAAAATTGAAAAAAAAAAATCCTAGAAAGATGGAACAGTCTAATTCTTCTTCACATACCATGCTTATCTTCCTCATAGGATATCCATTTTCTATATAGGTCATTCAGAAATACATGAAAATTCCACACAAGACCATCTTAAAAACCTTCAGAAATACCTTTATATCTGTTTGGTGCAGTACAAAAAAAGATATTCACGAATATATTTTTACTAATTAAGTGTCAATCTTAATGGTTCTTCACTTCAAACGTTCATTAATTAGTGCTAATTATTAATTAGGTTACAAAATAGGGGGGGGGGTAGACAAAATTTTGAAAAATTGGATTGAAAATTAGGATTCTAGAAAGCTGTATATATTTGGTTTAGTTTCCCAAAAAGAGGCCAAGTGGTATCCCCATACCTTACTTGAAGATAACCATAAACTGTGTGATTGACAAGAAAGAAATATTTAGTGTTTCTCTAATGCTAAGCAAAAAAGTGGAGTCAATAAAAAGGAATGAAATAAAAACTGAAGCCTTTTCAATCATCTATGCAACTGACAGTTTTCTGCCCCAAAAGCATAGATTGTTTTCATTTTCATCTCCTTTGAAAATAATTTTTGAGTCTATTAATAAACTATTTGTGATTTTCTAAAATTTTAGAATTTTAATTGCCTTTTTATATGACATTATTTGCATTTTTTAAGTTTTTAATTTTTTTAAATTTGAAGATTTTGCACTAAAACCAAATTTACATTAATTATATAAAGAGTTGTAAGACAAATCATAGAAAAGTTCACGAAAAAATTTAAAGTATATGGAGAAGAATTTTTGAACTTTAATGCACATTCACAATGTTCATCACGATATTTCTTTTTCCTATAAATGAAGAAATTATTGAATGTTAATTGGCATTTTAAAAAGATTGAAATATGCATGTTTAAAAATATTGCATGATTCATTTTTTAAAAAAAAATATGTGAAAATATCTGCCAAATATGTGACTTTGTTTCGATTAAGATAATTTGCAAATAGTGTCTTCATGTTTCGATATGTTCTGAAACATATTTACGTAACTTCTCCGTAAAATATCGCTCAACATGTTCTTCAGTTATGATCTGCTAGATTTATTACCAACTATCGTTACTATAATCTTTTTGCTTAATTCCTCATCTCTTTTTATTATAAACTTACTTTATGATTCTTACCATCACTGTTTATAAATGTATAATAAACTAATCTTCTTTTAAACAGAGTTCCTTAAGTCCTTAAGAAACTGTAATGGTGACAGCAATACTAAGAAGGTAAAATATATGTAATTACTTTTATATTCACCACAACATTCAGCAATCAGTTTTAATAATTCCAAAGATCTGCTTAAAAATCTTGAGTTTTGGAATTTTAATTTTGATATTAAAAATAATTTCATAATTACAATATCGATGCCAAGGGTTTCTTAATGTTTTAAGGACTGCTAGAACCCTGTTAAGATACACAGATGATTGCTTCAACGAGCATAAGATTCTAATCAAAATAATGATCAAAACCCTAATGTAACACAGTAAGTATACTTGATGTTAAAAATTTCATAAGCTTGAAAAAATATGTAGATGGCAATAAAAGTCAAAATCTTTTCGGCGATCAAGAATAAATGTCCGTTCTAAGGACTCGCCAAATGTGAATGAAGAGAACAAAAATAGCGTAGTTNAGATGATTGCTTCAACGAGCATAAGATTCTAATCAAAATAATGATCAAAACCCTAATGTAACACGGTATACTTGATGTTAAAAATTTCATAAGCTTGAAAAAATATGTAGATGGCAATAAAAGTCAAAATCTTTTCAGCGATCAAGAATAAATGTCCGTTCTAAAGAATCGCCAAATGTGAATGAGGAGAACAAAAGTGATTTAAAACAGAAAATGTGAAGTTGCCATAGAAAAAATAAAAAATAAAAAAAAACTAACTGGAAAAACTGCAGTACCTGAGAGTGAATTAGAATTTAAAAAATTAAATAAATGTAAGAAACAAAACTTGGAAAACCTCAGTGGCAGAGGGAGACAGATCAGGGCAAAAGGCATTTCCATGTGCTATGGAGAGAGAGTGAGGAACTCATGTTGTTAACAAGGGAATCTAGATTTCCAGGCACCAAGAGGAGCTGATGTGACAGAGGTGATAAGAATTTTGGCTTTATGGAAATTGTATATATCCCCAAGATTCCTGGAATGTGCAGCAAAAGATGATTTTTTGCATTCTTGATAACAGATTTATCTACTGTGTTCCTTTAGTCTAAATTTTAAAACCTGTTTGGTTTGTCCGGTGTAACCATGGTTGCACTGTCAAGATATTCATTCTGCGTTTCACTCATGGCTACCACGGTTTTTCTAGTTATGTTTTTCAGTTTTCTTTTAATTTTTTTTGTACTTTTTTTGTTTCAAATAATCAGTCATATTTTATTAGAATATAAAGTGATTTTATCATGTTCTTTAAAAATTATGGTGTTCTTTCAAAGAATGAAAGAAAAAACATCATTTCTAGAGCGAATTATCTTTTAAAGTCTCACCTCTCTCTTCTGTGATTTAAGAATTTTTATTATTTATTTATTTTTAATTTTATGAATTTAAAATTCTAGTTGAAGCAAACCAGTCATTGACGAATTTCTTTTATTCCGAAATGAGAACAGAAAAATCAGGTGTACTTCTTTCCTTTCTGATGAACAAGAAAAGTATCTTTAGAATATAATTCTGCAGAAAAAAAATTATTTGCTTTTGTATTTTTTTCAGCTATTTTATTGTTTTAACTCTTTCTTTACTCTTTTTTTTAAATTTAAAATCTATAAATATGAAGATGCAGAGTATAACAGTTTTGGTTATACCTATTATTTCAGTTAATGTAATTATAATGCTTTTTTAAATTTATTGTTGCATTTTTGTCAGAGAAAATAGTAACTTCATTAAGTCATGAAAAATTCTTGGAATTAGTCATGGAAAATCATGAAAAGTCATGAATTTGAAAATCTGAAATATAGCAGATACCCCGTACGGGAATTTTTGTGCGCTCGAAACAAGATGACTTTTGTTTACATCTTTATATTTTTGGAAGTTAATGAAGTTTTTATCTTTCCCCTTCAGTTTCTTGGGATTATTCATTTAGTAAAACAGTATATTAATTAAAATACTTAAGTGATATTAATATAAGCTTTACGTAAGATAAAAGTTATGACACTTAGATTGAAAATTTAGTTATATATAATAAGTAATAACTTTCTAAAAAATCAATGAAGTAAATTTTATTTTATTTAATTTTTTTCAAATTTATTTTTTGACTGCTGCAAAGAAAGAAATTTTTAATATTAAATAATTCCATCTACCATTGAAATTTCAAAAGTGTTACAATGGAATAACACCTCTCCCCTGGAATGAATAGTTACAAAAGTCAATTATTTTGAACAAGTTAACATCTCTGTCTTTTATTCATTGATCCAAACTTTATTCTAGACATTATTTTGATAGAGTTTATATTTTACATCCTTAATTTTTTTTATATTTTTTTGCTTAAAATTACTCAAGGTATATGATTAAAGGTATGAATAGTATGATGGTTAAGAGGCTTTTCACTGCTTTTTCTCTTCTTTCCTGTCGTTTTCAACAAAATATAGAAATAAGTTTGCTAGTTGTTTCTGTTTCAAGCAATAAAATGTTTCATCCAAGCACATTTGAATTCTAGGTTTAATGAAATCATTGGCACGGTTCAATGTCATTGAATGTCATTCAAAGCATCAATGATATACTCTTGTCTACTTTCGGCGAAATATAAAAACGTTTCTTCACAATTTCTGAAAAAACTTATTAAAACTATTTGTTGAAAATACTAATTAACAGCTACAGCTATAAAATAATTTGTATTATAATATGTTATATACCTTATTTGATAATTTGCAATATACCTTATTTTAGTATAAAGAAAAGAAAGTTAGAAAAAGCCATTTTTTGAAGATGATAATTCTAAAAATGCTGTTTAACAAAATAAGGCATATTGAGCATTTTCTTGATATAACAATATCATGCGAATTATGCTATACTTGAAAAATTATTTTAACTTCTTTTAAGCAAATTTTTTTAACAATTATCTTTTTTATATAGATAGCTTTTTTGAAGTTAGTGGGAGAGATTATATTAGAACATCTAAATAAAATTGTAGTTCAAGAATTTTTTTATGTCTTTTAAAAAACATGGCAATAATTCTATTCCCCCCTTTTTTTACGTTGCACTAATATGCATTTACTTCTCATAACTCAAAAAAATCAAGAAGCAATAATAAAAAAGCATAATTTCTCTTAAGTATTTATTTTTTTTAAAAAAATGGTATCCTTGATCAATAGTTAGTTTTTTTGCTTCGAGTAATTTTTAAGCAGCAGAATTATTTTAATTTCTTAACAAGGTTTAATTCTCAGCTAACTGGATATAATTCTAAGATTTCTTTTATTAAATACTGGCCAATTTAAAAGCGAATGTCTTTAATTTGAAGGAAAACCTAAATTAAAGTATACTTAAAAATTATATTAGTATATTGTGGAAAAAATAATCTATGTGGCAGCTTAATGATTAAGATTTCCAGTCTAGTCTATTTTTAAATTTATTTTTGGTGTATATAAATTAGCTGAAGATGAGTAAAATAAGCTAAATTATGGTTTTCTTCGAAATTAACTTAAAAGAACTTTTATAAGTGTCAAAAATGGTAATTTGGAAAGCATTTTTTTAATAAAAGAATTTAGTTATTTTGATTTGTTTTGAAAGGAGCGATATGAAATACTAATGCAATATTTTATAAATGCTAGTTTTTTTCATAATTTGTTGATAATATGATATTGATATTTATTTTCATAATTGCTGAGCTTCATAATAATTAAAAGACGCATAAATAATGAAAAGTACTTGAAAAAAATTGTTCTTGGGAATGCATAATAAATTAGGAGTAATTTTACTTAACTTATAGAATGAAAATTGCGAGAAAGATAAACTTTTCTACAACAATAGATAAATAATTATTGTTTAAAGAAAAAAAAAACAACACTTAAACTTTCGAACAAATAGGAATTTTGAAAAAAAAAAGAAAGAAATTCGTTAAAGCTTTAATTTAAAATGGTCCTGTCAGCGCGTCAAATTTCAACACTGTAGTTGCATTTCATCGACTATTACCACTATTAATAATTGGAGCCATGGTGGCTTAAGGGATAGAGCATTCGCCTCCCACTAAGATGAAGGGGTTTCGAATCCTAATGATGGCTGGTCGATACGAATTCCACACCCGGCACGCTCCGACCACAGTGCTGACGTAAAATGTCCTCAGTGGTAGACGGATCTGACTTTCGTGGTTTTCCTCTCCATTGTAACTCAAATGCGGGTTAGTTCCATCAAAAAGTAGTCCTAGAAGTCAAAATTTCCCCAATACTCGATGCAGTTGCTTCGTCTGCTGGATTGGATTCAAAATTAAAAGGCTACGCAGTGTTGAACATTAGTAGTCAGAAACTCAAATTTTGTCGGCTGTTCGATGACAGGTTATAAAATAAACTAATAATTGGGCTGGTATAGCCTGGTTAGTAGGGGGTTGGACCATAGCCACCGAGAGTCAAGGCCTTTCAGTCCATTTGTGACGTCTTCCAGCGAACTATAAGATAACGCGGTATTCAGATTTGTATTAAGAGAAAACTATGATAAATAGTTCAATCTTTTGAGCGATGTAAAATATTTTTGCTTTAGTTAATTCAATAGCTTTTTATGAGAATATATCAATGTTATTTATTACTTTATAACTCAATAAAATGAACATGTAGGACTGTTTGATGCTTTTCATGAAGCAATATTATGTGTATTTCATAATAGAAAATGATTTAATAAGAAATTTTTTTCCTTTCAATTTTAAGTCTTGGTTCATCATAACTGTTTTAAATATCAAAAGAATAAACCTTATTTAAGTATAATTTATTATTTTCTAATATGTAATCAAATATTAGATTTAATCGTATATTTGTAAAAAAAAGAAATGATACATTTTAATAAGGAAACGGATACGAGACAAATAAAAATATGTTATATCATGGCAGAAAGCAGACAAATAAATAAATTATAATTTTATTGGCACATTCATACAAGCTTTATTTTAAAATAGGTTCGTTCTAAAGCGTTTTCTTTTAGAATCGTATGATATACATTTAAATTTCAATGGAAATAATCTAAATATAAACACTGCAATTATTTACAAATAAACGACGCATATAATATTGAAATTGGACAAAATAATTTAGCTAAATAATAATTATAAAGTAATGATAATAAATAAATTATCAGTAATTAAGCAAAGTATTTCGATCCTTAAGATTGTAAAACTTTAAAATAGTATTTATTATTTTCAAAAATAAATATGAATTCTTTTATTTTTGTTGATTATTAAAAGAATGTAAAGTATTTTAAAATCATAAGTTTTTCTACAATATAAATTTATTGATGACAATCTTTCTTATAAGTTTTGTTAAAAAAATATCCCAAAATAGAGATTACTCTAGAAAATAATTAGTATAGTATTTTGGAGCAGAAATTGTTCAATAATTAAAAAAATTACGCACTGTAAAAGACAAGAAAATATTGAATATTTTTTATGAACTACATTTGAATTTTTTTTTAAATTTAAGATAGAAAAAATATAAAAGCATTTATTAAAAACATTTTTTCTGCTACTCGATAAGATTTATCTCATTAATTAATATATTATATATGAAATACATTTGACTGCATACTTTTAAAGCTTGTCTTCTAGACTTATAAGATAAAATGAGAATAGCTCATTTAACCAGGAGCAAACTCAAAATTTATTCATACCATGTAAAGATGAACAAGAGTTTCATTAATATTTATTTAAAATTTTAGCGTACAAAAATTAAAATGGCTGACAATGAACTACATTCCTTTTTTATTAACATGATTTAATGCATCCGAGTGTTTTTGCTCCCAAGTATGAATGTTTATGAAATTTTACTCATCGTAAGCTATCGTTAAGTATAAATAAGTTTCAAGTGCCAATCAACATTGTTATCAATTTTTCTTCCTTTTAAAAGTGTAACTAAAGCATTTTTTACTAGTTTTTTAATTACAAATATATATATATAATNATATATATATATATATATAATCCTAGTGAACATTTCGTTAAAGTGACGAAATAACTATCGTTCCTTCTTCGAAGCAACGAATTTCATCAACAGTAAAATGAGGAAATATGAGGAAAAGCCTCTATGAGGAAAATATATGAGGAAAAGGCCTCGATTTGAAACACATGGTCCTAATAGTTAAGTCAAGGGAGCAGTTGAAAATTCGATCTCCTTAATGTTAATTTCACTTTTGGTGAATTTTGCAAAATCTTAGAAAGTGTCAATATTTTCAATTTATATAATATATATTTATTTAAAAAATATAAACAGCAACAAAAATCTCAAAAATGTGTCAGGACAAGAACATTTTAAAATTTATAAGCAATATTTTTAATAGCAAAAATTTATTAGGTATCCTACAAAGGAAAGGGTAATGCTTTGTGCTATATAGACTAAAGGAAAAAAACAACTTGAATGAAGCACAAATGAAAGTACCTAAATTGACAATCTCTAGTTTCAGTTCTATAAACAAGAACTTTTTTGAGTGTCTAAACGTAGCCATTTTGACGTTTAGATGCTAAAGTAGGTTCTCGTTAATTAATTATTAGGTTAAGGTTAATTATTAGGTATTCTGAAAAAAATGTGGGTAATATAAAAAGACAAAACTTAAAAAAGTTTATTCATTTATTTTTTAAAAAATAAAATCAAAATACTTTATGTAATCAAATGAAGAATTAAAATTATGTTTCTAGTTATTCTTTATCTAAGGTAGGTATAATTTTATTATTAGACATAACTACATATTTAAAACACCACCAAAATCAATAATAATCAAATTAAAAACGGGTATATACAAAAAATTATTAACTTGGGATAGCCATATTTTATTCTTTCTAATTTGTTTACTAAAATAATTACATCTAATACTTCATATTTAGAACCTCACTACAAAAAATGCAAGCAAGAAATTTAAACAAATTCAAATATTATATTATACAAAATATTAATGCAAATAATAATATTAATACATCTTCAAATTCTAGTTTTGCTGTCAAGTTAGCCTCATGACATATTAAAGCTGATATGCTTAATTTTTTCTGCAGGAGAAAAGATTTGTGTGGTGTTTTAAACACTCAAAAAAAAAATGCTTGTTCGCCGGAACAATCAATCATTGGTTTTGTTAAAAAAAATTTTTAAGCAATTTTAAATTCTGTCTTAGATTTTTATTTGAATGGAAATACATTGTAGATTATAGCTACTTTTTCACAGCAACAAACAACAAAGTTGTTACATATGCGTCCTTAATTACTCGTTTAGGTAAAAATTAGAATACTGTAAAAGTTTAATGAATTAACAGGGCACAAACATGAATAAAGTGTAAAACTAAAATAAAAATTTCTTATAGAAAGTTTCTAAATATCAATGTTTGGGGGCCTCTGCAATTGCTGCCCCCCTTCAACAAAATACAAACAAGTGCTCTTCTGTTCATGCGATAATTAGGCCCTGACGTTACTCAAATTTGTCTTTCAAACTTTTAATTGCGGTAACACCATAAAATTTTTTTCACGTGTCTTAAAAAAAGTAGGAAGTAAAAATTATTTTTCTTATTATTTTCTTTTTTAAAATCATTTGCTTGTAAGCATGAAGTTTCTCAGTGATATTGGTTCAAGAACCTATGCTCATCTAAATCGCAATTTGGAGAAAACAAAAATCACTCTTGAATTTGTCATAGTGCCATGTTAGACCGTTTCGCGCTTGAAATAGACTATCATGTCGATATTTGATATTTCACATGTATTTAAATAACATAAGAGCTGAGTTAAAAAAGCAAACAAAACAATTTACTATTTTGATGTGTGCAAGCAACAGGATTTAGTTATCTTAGTTATTTCATGTCGAAATTGAATAAATAAATAAATATCATAGATTTTCGAACTTACAAATTTATATGGTGGAATCGATTTCGAACAGTTCAAATGGAAAATACTGATCCTAATTTTGTGGGGCCTCCCTGGCCGAGCGGTATCGTCGGTCCAAACACTCTGTTAAGCGTGGAGGTAGCGGGTTCGAATCCCGCCGTAACCCTGGATGTATTCTTTGTGATGTCTTTCTCTGAATTGTTCTATCTGTATTTTCTACTTGACAATGACTTATAAGCCTATATTGAGCACACAAGTCAGCAAATGTATGTAATTTCAATAAAATAAATAAATACTGATCCTAATTTTGTGTTGTTGCAGGCGTGCGTTGGTCTTTATATTCGGGGAAAATTTCTAGTTTTAAAATACCAATTCCATTGCTGAAAAGGACTAACTCCAGACTCTCGTGCTACAACGAAAATGCGTTTGATCTAATTTCCGCAGTTTCAGAAAATATTTTTTCTAGTAGTAGCAAAGAGTATGTATTAATATTAATAATAACAAACTAGAATTATAAGAATTTCTCCACCACTACTTGTAAAGAATTTAAACAGATAAATAAAAAGTCAAATAGATTAACGGTAATTATTTTAAATTTTGATCAAAATATTGTATAAGTTCTATTTGTTTTGAAAATTTCTGCTTCAGTTCACTTCCAAGACGAAAAATATTCCCGAAAACCTCAATTGTTGGTGCGTATAACCTTTATAGGTCACTTTTCACTCCTTATCTAAAGCTCTCACTTTTCGGTATCAACTTTTTGTTCTCTATTATTTTCCTTCTAAACCTAATCTATTTAATTTCTTTTAAAGAAAAAATGTTTATTATATGGTTGTTTCATATTGAACTTCCAATATCCCTTTGTTTTAAACAATGTATTTTGAGTGAAATATGAAATTACACTAAAAGAAAGATGTATTATTTATAAATAAATAACAATTTAAGAAAACGCAATTTTTAATAAATAAAATAACAGCTTTTTTGAAATATTTTTCTCTAAAATTACTAAACTCATTTATTTCGAATTTTGTATTTTACCAATTCAAACAATGTAGTTTAACATCACGTGCGAATTTCTTTTACTTTATGATTCAAAATGTATTCAATCATTGTTAAATTAAATAATAAAATATAACAAATAGTTATTAAAAATTATTATTATATTCTGTAAGGAACTATCTCTGGTGAGCTAGTTTTATAAATACAGTAAATGCTCGATATAACACATACAACATAATGCGAAAACTACGCTATTACGAAAAATTTCCAAGTGACAGTCAAAATGTTAAAATTAAAGTTACAAACAACTGTATGTTTGAAATGAATTTAAAAGTACAAATATTTTTTTCAGGAAAATAAATTTTTCTACTGTTATACAATTTTATACAAAAAAAAGTCGAAATGGAAGACACTTTTATTTATTTCTAGTATCAATACAGAAAGGTGAAAAATAAACATGGTTTCCTTCTTAAAGTTTTATATGGTTGTTATAAAGTTATTTTCATAATGCAGTATATGTCTTTCTAATGAAAGTTCTTCCGCTATTTTTGAAATCCTATGGCACACTTCAAAAGAATGCGACTTTTGTTGCCCACACATCCATTCATCGTCAAAATTGGCCAGACAGTCCAATGAGGGCCAATGCCTTTCTCTGAAGATTTCTCCATAACAACATCAGATTTATCTTTGATATCCAATTCTTCTTTCTAATTGCAAGAAAATCAGACCCCCACAGTATCAGCCCATCTCTACCGCGGCCTTTCTTGTTTCTGTGGGTCTAAAAAGTAATCTCTTTTTTCATTGTATTGTCATCACTCATACGAATCACGTAGGCTATTCAATTCATTCTATTTATTTTCATGTACTTAATAATATCGGGTTGTTTACAAATCTTGTACAGTACAAAGTTAACTCTCCTGTTATTGTTTTCATTTACACCACCAAGTATACTCCGCAAAATCTTTCCCTCGAATATTGCGATATAATTTTCCTCCAGTTTGGTCACTGCCCAAGCTTCAGACGCATATGTCAAGACTAGCCTGACAGGAGTTTTGTTAATTAAGAACTTTGTTTTTCTAGAAAGAAACCTAGATTTAATAAATCTTCTCAGCCCATAGGCAGCCCTATTTGCCAGATAAAGTCGGTTTTTTACTTCAGGAGACATTCTGTTATCAACAGTAATAACTGATTCTAAGTAAGTAAAACTCTTTACTGTTTCAAATCTATAAGAATCTAATAATAAGAGTATAATAGATGTGATTCCCCCGGGGTAAATATTATTTAATTAAATTGTATGATCTTGAAAATTGAAAATAATTAAATAATCAATAAATCTAATAACAAATTTAATATTAAGTGTATAATTTTTTTTCATAATAGTGCAAAAATAAGTTAGTTTAAGTGAGATGAAAAATTAGATCCTTGTGATATTCCATTAATCTGAAGAAAAATATCTTTTCCATTGTAAAGATAAATATTAAAAAGATAAAAAGTAATTAGAATTTTCAATAATCAAAATCGCAATTAAGGATATTTTTAAAATCATAGTAATAATTCGAAAGGACATCTTTTAGTTTAGAAAGTTGAAGTTCAACATAAAGATATTTTTACCGAAGATTGCATAATTATTGTTAGCTTTGTCTATAAAGGTAATAACGAAATTTTTTTGTAGTTGCTTAATTCATCGATCAATTTTTGAGAAATTGGTTGAATTGTTACTGTTATTTAAATTTTCCTTGTTATTGAAAATAAAGTTTTTAAAGTAATAATAAACAGCCCATTTCCATTCTGTTGACATACCGACAGGTAAAGAGAATCTATTTGATGTCTTTAAACAAAATTTTGTGAGATCATTAAGAAAGTATTTTAGAATATTATTAATTGATGTATGCTAAATGCGTCAAAATTTTGTATCATTAAATTCTTAAGTTCTAATTTTTCTATAATATTTAAACTACCAGTAATATGTTTATGATGCTTTTAAACAAATTCAAAATATTTCTCTTCTTCATAGTAACATTTATAATCGGATAGATTAATTTTCTCTAAATTTTTGTTAATATCATTATGATTAAAAGTAGTTCAACCAAGAGATTTATTAAATTTAAGGCTTTTTACTATGTTGAAATCTTTTAATGGTTAAAAATTTTTTGAATTTTCAAATATATTAGGAAATTTAATCTTATCGAAAATAGGGTTTTGAAAGTTAATATCGAAATATAATTTATCTAAACTTTTCCTTTTATTTGGGGAAATTTTACTCATTTTAGCCTTTACAGGATCGAAACAAAGAATTCTGAAGCGCAAATTAATAAAAGAAAAATTAATAATGAGATCGTGAAGCTTATATGCATTATTATTCTTAAAATATTATATAACATAAGACAAAACGACTTAAAAAAAAAGAGAAAAACGTAGAAAATTTAGAAAAATAATAAGACTTTGGTTGTATTATTACAATATTAGAACGCACTCTTTTTTTCGAATATAATCGTGTGAGCTGATGACGAGGTTATATCTTTTCACTATTTTGTTTTCCGGCTTTACAATAATTTTTTTTAAATAAAATTTTTTTAAAGAATATTTTTAAAAACATTCTTAAAAATATTTTATTTTAATAATTTTTCTTTTCTCTTTACATTAATNTATATATATATATATATACGTACATATAAGCATATTAAATTTCTTCTCTAGAGCAAAATCAACTTCTAAGACAAATCAAAATATCTTTATTCGAACCATTGTTATCTACATTGGTTAAAGATTACGTACTCAATCGATGTTGAAGGAAACAAACACAAGTATTCCTTTTCTAACCTGAACTTGAACTTTCTAACCTGAAAGAATGCAAAGGTTATTTAGGGAGCTTCGCTAATATGTTGATTGGCTCCTTTTAAGTGATTGTTATTGAAGAGAAGTTGTAATCAATGAAAGATAATTCTTTTCTTCAAATATTATAGCGACAATTTTTTCACAAAGTACTTTTTCATTCTATTCCACTGTAAGTACATCTTTTGAGCATTTTTTTTATAAAATTTGAAAATACATTTTGTTTTTACAAGAATAACTTTTATTTTATTTATTAAGTTTAAATTCATAAGTCATTATATTATATAGAATTTTGTATCACCAACCTCTCGGAATGCGAATGTGGAGTACTTTATATTATCGATAGAGGCTAGAAATCAGTTATTCTACAGATTATCTAGCTTTTGTGCAGATTAACTAGGGTGGTAAAGAACTAACAAATTGTTTCATTTTTAAAATTACCTTAGTAATCTACAAATTACCTAGATAACCTGCACACTACCCAATAGGCACTCGTTATAGGAAAAGTAAGATCTTCGCTGAAACAGCAACGTTTCTGCATGTCTAAATTAACGTAATGTTATTTATTTATTTTTCGCTACCTAATAAATCAAGTTACTACAATCAAATAATCAACACATTATTTGATAGAATCAATCATTTTAAAAACTATAATACAAAGAATCAAACGGTTTAAAATATTATTTCATTTAAGGAAATATCATAATTTTATTTATGTAATTTTCGAAATCTAAAGAATCAGGTCAATACTATCAAACAATAAAAACTATAATATAGAGAATCAAGCGGTTTAAAATATTATTACATTTATGGAAATTATCATAATTTCATTTATATAATTTTCGATATCTAAAGAATCAAGTAATTACTATCAATCAATCAACATTCTATTTGGTAAAATGAGGGAAACAAATTTTGTAACTTTAACGATACGGAGACCGTTAATTTGCACATTACGTAGGTAAATTGAGAAAAACACCTGATTCTTAACTTTAATGGAGCACTCTAGTTAATCTGCAGATTAGCCAGGTAATGTGTACATTAACAATTTCTAAGTTTTAGCAGTTACTTATACAATAATAAAGCTGTACACAATAATACAATAACCTCCCAAGACTCAGCATTCAGTATATGGGGCAATTTTATCAATTAAAAAATGTTTTAAATTTTTTTTTTCTGTTTGTATACCTATACAAAGGGATTGTTTTGGTAAAAGTATAATTGGAATTACTCTCGTTAGTTGGAATTTTCAATTACAATGAAAAATTAAAAGAAAGGTAGGAAATTTGATTTAAGTAATCTTTTGGATAGTCTTAGAGCGTGTAAATATGATATTATTTGAGTCCAGTGGAATTTGTTTCATGCTCAAAAAGTAAAACCATACACTATAAAAATGTTCTACAATGTTAAAAAAATTATCCTTTTTTCATGTAATAATTAAAAATAACTATAAAAAGAGTTTATTAGTTGCTTTTTAAAATAAATTTCTTTTATCTCATTTATGAGTTAACTTTCTTCCAAGCTAATTATTTCTAAGTAAAAATCGCATTTTCTACCATTATTTCAAGCTCAGGTCTCAGGAGGATATAGTAACTTTTGTTAGACCTTTATTTTCTTAAAAAATTTGTATTTTATCTTTAAGAGAATGATATTTTGGAACTTATGTAACTTGGTTTTGTTTTCATTAATAGTAGTAGTACTTTATTTATGTCGCATTAGAGTTGCGCAATGAGTTATTGGCGACGATCTGGGATGATTCGAGGACATGCCATTACAATTTTGATCCTTTGCAGACTCCGCAACCTGCCCTCGAAGTTGAGCATTTTCGGTAGTACGAAGACCGCACTCTCTCGGTCCCATCGTAGGCTGATCAAAGTGCTGATACACTCGTTCACTGTTTTAAATACGGTGATATGATCTTTCAGATCTCGGGGTTTCATTCATTACAAAACGCCTTTAACATAAAATATATTTAATAACAAGAAGGATGTTGATGATGTTACAGTGTTATGGAGGAAAACTGTGTAGAAACTAACTGATTTTACATTGCTGCTCAGAGCGCCATCTATTGAGTATTAGAAATAATTAATATGGAGAAATAAATAATATTAACACACTGAATGCTGTCAGTGACGCTTGACTTCAGTGATCTACTGGAAAATGAAGTCTTTACAATCAGCAATATAGAGTTTAATTTTTCAATCAAACTGATTGAAAAAAATTATTCAGCGTCTGAAAAATCAAAGAAGAACATGTATGGAAAATGGTGACCAACACAGAAGTTTGTACTTGTTGTATATTGAATGCAACAGTCCTGCAATGATTGTCTCAAAAAAGTAAATTGGTCTCATGTGGTCTGAAGTAAAAGACTCTTACATATTGTACGCTGCTCCAAAAAAGAATAGATTTTTTAAATTCGATTTCTCTGGAACTATTCGACCGATTTCCTTCAGATTTTGCATTTTTCCCATGCAAAATTACATTCTTTAAAATGATGCAAAAAATTGCATACCTTACAATTCAAATTTCATTGTTACCATTCTTAAATAAAATAGTAGTAAATATTTAGTAAAAGTTATTTTTTGTTAACTAAAAGTTACAAAAAGTTTGGGACTACAGGGACCATATTTCCGAGATTGGGGCTTCTACCTACATTTTAGGGTGTTAGAACTACGAATCCGTCGGAAAAAAAAGGTATGATCCTTCAGAGAAAGTACGTTTCTGTGTCTGATTTCGTAATTTAAAATATCGTCAGCACTTATTAATTATCATATTTGAAATTACCTCTACGAGCCATCAAGATTGAGTCTTAGAACGTGAAGATCCGAGCATTAGATCAAAAGTTATTCACGGTGGTCCGTTTTTTTTTTGGCACACTCTACATAGTAGGAAGAACGTGTGTAAAATTAACATACAGATTGCGATTTTTTTACAGCTATATGGTGTTTGGGAACATTTTTTTCTCCTTGTAATTTTTTTATAAATATTTTCTGATTTACTTTAACTACATTTGATTTGATAAGAAAAGATATAATTATTCCATCAAATCACAATATAGGACAATACGTTAAATAAGTGGATGATTCTTAATATAAATCAAAGAAACCACAGATGACATTATTTGAAATGTCCCTGAATTGCAATAAAAGGAGTATGACAACTAAGTTTAAACTTAATGTGATTGCAATTAGATCATATTCCACATCGTGCCTATTTGCACAAAATTAATGATCCTATATTACTATAAATTTAAATTTTCCATTATCTCGTACAGCGTATGAGATAAAAATGCAAATTCTAGTGTTTTTTACTAGGTGGCACTGTGAATGATCTCCTGTAGATACACATAGCCAATTTACTATATCTAGACATCACTTTTAAATTATAGTTACAGCCTCTCAAAAGTTAGTACAGTGGATGTATAATGAACGTTCTTTATTTAAATTAAACATTATTTTTTTTTCTCTTTGAAATGTTTGTAGATGAGTTCTGACAGTCGAGATTTCTCATCTGTTCCTCAAGTCTGGAAGCCGGATGGAAAATCTGGTAAAAATATCAGGACCTTTATGAAATGTATCGAAGATAAATACCAAAGGAAGTTTGGTATGTAACCATTGATTGGATTATTATGATTTTATTGAATTTAGGTCACACAACAGGTGTTACCGATTTTTTTGTTCTTGAAATGTGTTACTACTTTCATGTATTGATTTTTAATTTAAAGCGATAAAACAAAGAAATAAAGAGTAGAATAAATATTTACGTTAATTTGTTATTTATAAATTTTTTTTTCAATAACGAATTTATTTTTTAATAAAATATCTTGCACAAAATAATCCCAATTTCGTTCATTATCTGTAACTACTTTTATTGTAAGTATTATATTCTTTAAATATCAACTCCAAAATTCCTGTATCATTTGACAAGACTTGTGAAACTAACTAAAGGTAACAATTTTATAAATTTAATTCAAAGGTTTTAAAAAAAAAAATTGAAATTATTCAGTATGAGCAAAACTGTGTATAATCTGCTTGCAATGAATTAAAATAAAATATATGAAAAAAAATAAGTTAAGTGAAAAAGAATTGTTGCAAAATATCATACAGAGGACAAAATAAATGTTTTTTTGAGTTATTTGACAAAGGATTTGTGACCTGAAGTTTCAAACCATGGATAATATTTGATAGTTATTTTTGAAATCGGCAAATTATCTCTTTTGATATTGATTGACGCATTATTGGAACTGTAATTTAAAGATGACAGTAATAATTTTTATACTATAAAAGAAATATTTGAGAGCAGATTTTTCATTGGATATTTTAAACCGTAGTTAAAAACAGTCAGAATTTAAATCATGGGTATGCCAATCCGGATTTTAAAATTTTTTTAAAGATTATAAAAATAAGAAATAACCTGTTGAATAATTTGAGCCTATAATGATTTCAAATAATATTCACTTAGTTGATCCCTTCCCTCATATGATGGTTATTAATACTACGCAAACAATTTCAGAGATTGATCTAGAACTTCATAAATTACCATATAAATTACATATTAATAGAATATGTTTCGAAGTAAGTTGCGATAATACAGTTTTGTAAATAATGCTCGACTGTTATCGTTCGGGATAATCTTCAAGTCTCCTCAAAGCTTGTTCTTGCCTTCAAATCTTTAGTCTTGGAAGCATTAAAATACCCGTTTGTGCTATGTCTGGCAAATATGGAGGATCACGATTTCTTTTCTCGACTGGATTAAAAACCACTTAACAAGCAACGCAATGAGATCGCACAAAATAATCATATACCATTGATGCCAACCCGGGAATCCTAAATATTATACAATATTTAGAGTGGTAGCAAAATAACAATTAAGGTAAATTTGCTTCATTTTTTCAGCACTTAATTTTCTTCAACGATTTTCAGGTTCTTTACATTCTTTCGAATTGTTTATATATTGTGATGGTCAAAACCATAGAAAATGAAATTTATTAAGTAAAAAATAAAGTGGTAAAGCATAAATTTAACTATCATTTTAAATATTCAGAAAATTTTTTCCGTTAAAATGGGAGAAGTTGGTAGGTATGCCATTTTTCTATTGAAAAACTTGGTTTATGGAGAATTGGGAATTTGCTCAACTGGCGTGATTTTAGTCTCACGTTCGTGTCCGAATTCGACTAAGAAATCGTAGCGTAAGCTCCCAACCAGAGTTCTTTCACCGGATCCATAACTAGTGCAGAAGCCAGCATTAAGTTGTATAGTGGTTTAATCTTGGGGGCCATTCACACTATATCCGATAACCCTAAGTGCGTTTGCGAATGTTTAGGAACTACATGTAAAGGAAAAGTTTCACTGCATGCAATACACGTACGTCCGATCACAGCCACAGGAGAAGATAGCATTCAATACGTCTTAGATTTTTTCTTGTTTCTTAAACCGTAAGAAACAAGATATGAGGATATCGAAGGCATCTGAATTGAAAAGCGTTCCGAAAGTTATTTCCTACAGCATAAAACAGGAGGTTTTCGAAGCAGGTTAGTCTGAATATTTTTATTAAGAATGTGTCTTTTTCAGGAGATTATTGGGATTTCCATCAATGGACTGTCGATAATATCGAAGAAACTTGGACAGAATTGTGGGAAAATTCAGGAATCATCTGCTCAAAGAAATATGAAAAGGTTTTTTTTTTTCATTTTTGAATTAAGAACCTACTTCAAATAAGTTTATTAAATATGAGAATGATATAATTTGTTTAGTGTAAAATAAAAAGCGGAACACTTTTTAACTTAACTATCGAATTTTTACGGTTAAACTGGATGCACTTTTATCAACAGGTTATTAGATTACGAGGATTCTTAAAACTGCCATTTTAAATCACGCAGTTCACTTAACACTTCAAAGGTATTTATTATCGTTTAATATTGTTAATAAAACCATATGTCAGAAAATTATCATAAATATATACTAGTAAAGATTTCTTTAATAAATTTCCTTTGATTAAGTTTGTAAATGATATAAATTCTATTTGTAATTACAATGCGTTTTTCACATATCTCTACTGTTACTCTCTTTCGAAAATTTAACCTTTCACCAGTTCATAAAACGAGGCATTTAAATAATCTGATGCTTCTTTTTATTCATAATTTTATTTTATTATATTCTATAAAAACGTAATGCTTGCACTTTTTTCTCGAAGGTACTTTAGGAAATGTATGTGAAACTGCGTTCTGTTAGTTAAGCGCAAGAATAAAATAATGCTAATAAAATAACATTTATTTCTTGCAATAATCCAGACATTTGTTTGCATTTTGATATTTTTTTTTCAGCGATTGAAACTTCATGGCTTACTCTAGGTTTGCCTGAACTCACCTTTTTTCTATTAAATTTTAAATTTGTAAGGAAGGTGAAGAGAATTTGTGACGAAAAGGTTCTCCCATGGTATGGCGTCCTCTTAAAATTATTTTTGCAAAATAAAAAATTGGGGACAATTTTTAAAATATTTGATACTTTCTTGGCTTCATCCGTTGCAAAAATTTCTATGGGTGTCTTTGGGATTTTTCATGTTATTCGTTTGATAAAAGTTCAGATACTTAAAAAATTAAGTTATGTAAGTTAAGTCATGTATTCATTTCATTTCAATACATAGAGAAGTGGAAAAAATTTATGGAAGTAAGTATACAATTTGGTTAGGTTTAAATTATTTTCTTTATTACCACGATTATTACAAAAAATGACAATTCTGAAAATGACAATTCAATATTCAAATTCAGTTTCAAACAAATTCAAACAATAATTTTATTTTAATCTTGAACAAGAGTTTTATTTTATGGAAATAAATAGCGATACATAGCTATATTTTAAAATGTAGTAAGAAAAAGATTTTTCTGAAGTTAAAATTTCCACTCAAGTTAAATGAAAATATTACTTTGCAACTATATAGTATGGTTTTTATTAGACAATTTCATAATGTGAGAAATGTATGATAATTGTGAAATTACAAATGATTAGAGTAAATTGAAAGTAAGGAAAATTAAAATATATATGCCTGTGAAATATATATAGTGAAATATACAATATATATATAGTGAATTTAAAATATATATGCCTTATAAACTAGCAAGTTTAATTGAAGTTTTGATAATATTGGCTCTTTTTTAAAAAATAAAAATAAAAATAAACATTAAAAATGATTAATGATAAAAATTTTATTTATTATATAAAATTATATAGATATAAAATTCTTTGTACGAAGAAAAAAAAGAACAAATATCAAAAAAAGTTTAGTTACTGAGGTGTTATTTTTTAATTAAATTTGAACTTTTCATTAATAAAAATCAGCTTGGCACAAAATACAATTTGGTGTAAGAGGAAGGAAAGTGGATGGTATCAGAATTTAGTTATATACTTTTATTTATTATTTCTAAGTAAATAATGAGTGGAATGATTTTATAAAACTACTGTTCCATATTTTACCACTTCACAACAATAAACAAAATTTAGTGAAATTTTATCCCCGAATTATTCTAATACCATTCAAATCTTCCCCTTGTTGATTCCAAAATCTAACAGAAAATACAAAATATAATATTAAAGAAATTATATAAAATAAATAATCCAAAATAAACAGAAAATATGAAATCTAATATTATCTAGCATCAAAACAGATGCAATATATATATATATATATATATATTTTAATCAATCTAACCTTATGTACCGCAGGAAGGACAGCGACCTTTTATATCTTCCTAACACTCGAAAAGTTGTGCAAAATAACAAAATAACGTTAGATTTTCTGGTTTTGTGATTTTATCGAATATTATGTGCAACTTCGGTATGTAATTGTAATCTGTTTAATATAGATCCAATAGTTTATTCAATAAATCAGTTTGAGGCCTTGATTGAGAAAAAATTTCCTTTTGATCAAATGAGAGGTCTATCGTTCCTTTTTGTTCTTTTTTTATTACACTCGTGCTCAAAATTTAAAAAAAAATCTTTCATTGATTACTCCAATCAGAGCTAGAGAACTGATTTAAATGAAATTTGGTATGAAGATAGGATGATATGATACTAATAAAATAACCACTCATCAGTTATAATGTACACGCATATACCCGTACGTGACATCCATCGGAGTTGGAAAATGTAAAACAACGTTTACAAAATCGAACAAAAATATCGATTAATTAGATGTTTAGTTCCTTCAAAGTTACTTTCCAACTATGAGCTGGCTGTCATTTCGTGCAGAAAAGAGGACGATTTAGGTATTCTTTTAGCCATGGGTCCTTCTCGTTTAGCAACACTAATTCCAGGCCATGTATGGCGTTGTGAGTAGATACTCTATAATAGTGGTTCCCAGCTAGGGTGTAATTCCCTCTAAGGGAGAATAACACAGTTTCAAGCTCGAAATGAGACCAGTTTAATTACAATAACTTCCTGCAGCAAATCCTGCATCCTTAGAAAATGTAATTTAGGAAAAAACTTTCCTGTAATTTTTTAGCGAGGAGTTAGATTCAAAATCCATCAAGATTTTTTTTTTTGCTTGCGGGAAAAGTTTAACATATTTTCAAAAGGAATTTCCTGTACTTGAAATTAATATTTAAGCTAAGTACATATTTGAACAGAATAAAGTCACAAAAGTTTGGTCTGCAATGTGCAACTCTTATTGTTGCAGGAGAGTTGGAGAAGAGCTATTGTTGCAGAAAAGCTATCTAAGAGTTGCAGAAAACGCTATCATGGTACTATTTCTATTTGTTTTATTAAGCCAGACTTTTCAAGTCTTGAATGTTGAAAGTTCAATGACGTTCTCAGCATTTCTGTATGCATCCGAAAATTAGTAAAGAAAAAACAATTACTGGTATCGCTTTGAACAAAAAATGGCTAAATGCATTTTTAATTTATTCTGCATAATAAATAGTTATACGATGAAAAAAAACTACAATCAAAATTTTTTTATGCTTTGTAGTTAACATATTTAAATGTATTAGGAAAAAAAATACATCTGTATAAATAAAGTATAGTTGTGTTTTGGATTTTGAGCTGAGCTACTAGCAATAGTAAGAATGGGAATGAGTCAAAATATGTTTTGGAACCACTGCTCTGTATGGTTATATAGAGCTAGGTTTCTACTCATAAATCTTATAAAGCAAGTCTGGGATGCTCAAAAAAGAGCAATTGCAACTCGTTTCTGAACGACAAGAAGTAATTGTCACAAAAATATCTAAAAAGTTTAATTTTCTGGATAACTCTGCTGGGCATGTATATCATTGAGTGTTAATTAACTCATTTTTTCTCTATTCAATGACCCCTTTTTCGTGCCTTCGGAATCCGATAGGCGTTATGCACGAGAAGGTGTATGATATTAACGTTTGAATGATTATATTGTTTTCATTATATTAACCTATCTTCATACTCAACTGCAAATATATTTGTCCTCTATCTCGGAAGTTATCGACGAAATATGAAATATGAAATCTTAATTTTTAGGTTGTTGATCTTAGCTTACCGATGACAGAAACCAAATGGTTTGAAGGTGCAAAACTCAACTATGCCGAAAATTTATTGAAATATAGAGATGATCACATTGCTTTAATACTTACAGGTGTGTAGTAAATTTTTTAAGCTTTATTTAATTTCGCATCCAATGCGTTAAGCAAGAGAACGGGGGTTAAATATAAGCCTGTCCTATTACAAAAGAAACGCTTGTAATTTCATCAATTTGGGACGGAATTAGTTTATATCTTAGGATATTCTTTATATCTCCTTATATTCCTTATAATAGAAACACTGACCACGGAGAAAAATGAATTTGAAAATTTAAGCTAAAGCGATTTAAGTATTCGCCTCTTTAGCAATGTGTGCTGTTGCTTAGCGTGAGGCCTTAGAAGAAAACATTCTTATGTTTAACAAGTGCGATTTATTTATCATTGACTACATTTAATGTAATTTAGATAACAAGAGTTGCGTCTCAACGCAACACTAGTTGGTGAGAAATTTAAAGTGAAACTTTTCGAGGTGGAAGTGGGTAAGTCCTGTTTCGATTGCTCATGTGTGTGACGACAATTCGTAAACATAGCCTCAAACGGCTAAATACAACCTATCTCCTACCCTTTTTTCAAAAATGGAAAACTAAAGATCAAGTCTCTTAGGGGCCTTCTAATCATTTAAAGTATCCTCAGTTGAAATGGAATTTGTTGAGAAGTTGAAGATGAAGTACTTCTCGGCGAATCAGCTGAACTTGGTTTTTTAGTTGGAGTTGATTGACGAGTTTCCTGTGTTAATTTGCCTAGCCCAGAGTGTTCTTGGATGTCTCTATCAAGATCAGAGGCAGTAAGAGAAATATTAGCAGAGCTGATGCGTGGAGTTTTACTGGTTAAATTTATTTGTGGAACGTGAATAGTCTTTTCCGAGATCTGGTCTCCAGTTGGTCACATTTGGTCCACGCGATTTCTATAAAATGTACCTTGCACATGAACTGTGCAATGAAGAGCTCTATTTTTGCTGATTACAGTTCCAAATTTTCACCTTGAGTTGAATAAACGATAGACTCAAATAGCTACATTATCACCTTCGTGAAAAACATGATCTTGGATGGTACATGGGTTTTTTTTCTCATATTTTTCTTGTCATCGACAAGATCTTTTCTATTTTAGGAGGAACATCGTCTATTTTAAGTCTAATGTCTCTCTGGAGAAGAAGCATAGCCGGGCTAATCATGGTTTTCATATTACGAACCTTGCAATATTGCATAGGAATGTACTAACCTTTTGCTAGATATTTTCTGCAAAGTTCTGCTTGACACGGAGAGTTTGCTTTAATGTGTGTACATAGTCAGCGGATGCCTCGAGGGGTCGTGGCGTGGCGGCTGTCTCTCGGTGCCACGCTCCTAGGGAGTCGTCTGTAGCTGAGTATGGCACCGCAGCACCGACTCGGGTTCGTCCCATTCGGCCTCCTCTGCTCATCGAAGATTGTGTTGCTCCATGTCGTGTGTGACTCGGGGCCATGAATCCTCGCGTCCATGCACCGCTGGGTCCTCCGACTGATTCGAGGGTTGCCGCAATTGACGGTCTTTAGTATTCCTAGGGGGCGTGACAGGGTCAAGCCAAGCTTGATGTGCGTACATAGAGCTCTGCTTGTCCGTTGCTGGCTGGTTTGAAAGTGACACAAGTCAAAGTGCTGGCTTTCTGCCATTGCCTCGAACGAATATTCGGAGCAAAAAATTAGATTTGCATCTTCTTTTAATTCAAGTTTACACTCATAATTTTTAATTTCTTCCATTTTATCAGTAAAAACACTTTGAAATTCTTTTAGAAGTTTTGAGGGCTTATTATTAGCACTAATATTAACAGTACTCTTAATTTTTTGCAGTTCAGTCTAAAGGAATTTCATATAACAATTCTCTATCAAAAATAGTATTCAGCATCAATTTGATTTTGTTTAATATGCTTATTTTGTTTACATGGCAGAAAAACTTGCTTTTGAAAAATGCCCTACTTTATGACATTAGTAACATTGTTGCAGATTAAAATTCACATTATTTTGAGGAATGATCACACCTCCTACAACGATAACAGAGTTATTTTTAACTTTCTGTTTGTTAGACATGAACTGTTTCAGTTCTTTTTTCCTGTTAGCCTTAAATTTTTTCACATCTGCAGGCTGCCCATTAAGTTCTTGGGTGCCCTTGCTAGCCTTTTCCATGATAAAAGCAATTTTACTCAAGATCACTTTTTTTGAAACGCCTGTCTAATGTTCTGGCACGATCGTTAAGGCAGAATTGTGTTTGGCAGTTCTTGTTAATAATTGAATGTTACCAATGAATGATGTTCAGCTAAATAAGCATTAATACTTTTGATTAAGAAAAATAAAATAAAGTAATACGAAGAAAATATATAAATTAAATAAGCTTGGAATAAATAATGCCTTTGGGTGAAGATAATCTTTATGAGTGCCTTTTAGGGTTTCAAAATCAGCTTGAACTGAATTGTTGGGTGCCAAAATTTTTTTTAACAAACTATTCAAATTAGCTGATAAATTGGAAGTCGAAGTTTTTACTCTTTTTTTTTACCTGCAACGTTTTGTATGTCCAAAAAAGTCACAAAACACTAAAAATACAAGATAAAAAACAAATTTCTTGAGAATCAGCGAATTTCTCAAAACTTATACCTGTTGCGTTATTTTTGGTTTTAGTTTCTTCTTTCGGCTGCAGTGTCTACATTAACAGCTTATTCTGTTCTATTAGTTGAGAGACGATGTCTTCCATTTGGAAAAAGAAATGAATTGTCCTATCTGGAGAGGTTTTTAAGAACGAAAATTATATTACCCATCTTCAGATACTTGCAACCTTAATCCAAATCAGTTTCGTTTTGAAAGTGAAGCGAAGATATTTTACATTTATTTAGTATCGTGTGTGTGTGTGTTGTTCCTTGTGAGTGGGGTTTTAGAAGAAGACACTCTTATATTTAACAAGCACGATATAATTAATACAAGATAACAAGCATTTATAATTAACAACATTAATTTAGAACACAGGAGTTGCCACTTAAAACAAAACTAGCTGGTGAGGAATCTAAAGTGAAATATCTCGAGTAGGAAGAGGGAAAGTCCCGATTCGATTGCGGATGTGTGTGACAACATTACCACACGGTGTATTGGCCTAGTAGTAAACTACTTACCAGACAGTAAGACTTTGGGATTCAATTCGCGCTTCCGATCATTGTTTCCTTTTTTCTTCCCTTTTTCAATAAAGATTGTTTTTTTCTGTTTCCAAATAGTAACAACTTAAATATAAATTATTTTATTTCATTTGCTTGATGTTTAAAATACTGTAATAATGTAGCTTTTCAATAAAATAATAATGGTATTAGTATTTATAAAAAATGCTTATAGCGACAAAAAGGTTTAAAAAATAAATTTTAATTGCACATTTTTCATAGAGACTAATATAGATGATAATTATCGCAAAAAGTGAATAAAAATTGGTTGGCATCATGTCCAATCAATAAGAGATGTTTGGGTATATGGGGTTGGGTATGATGTTTAGGTTATCATCTGGAATATCAAGAGTCAGAAAAGGGTTGATCCAATATATGGGGTTGATTAGAGGTCGATGAATGAATGCTGTTCATTTACAAATTTATTGACAACGAAGTAGTATATTCAATTTTCGTTTGGCATACCATCTGTAATATCAATATAGTAAGTAAATTTTTATAACAGATTATACCTTATTTAATTTCTTATTACAGCATTTTTTTTTAAAAATAATTATTCATCAATCTAAAAAAAAAAAAAATTAATTTTAAATAATAAATTTTCCAATCACGTTAAAAATATTGACAGTCATTTGCAAGCCGAAGTAGCTAAATTATTAGTTGATCTTGAAGGAAAGATGCTCTTTAATAATTTGACAGGGAGTGCATTTTGGATGATTATAGATATTTCGCAGAAATTTCCGAAACTTTGTAATGAGGGATTTCTATTTTAATTGCATTCTAATGGCAATTTAATTGCATATGGTTGAAATTGGCTTTAGTCTTGCTAATTCTATTTTTTTTAAAAAAAACAGAGAAATAAATTGAATGAGAGCTCTGAGGAGATTTAAAACTAAAACTAACAAATTTCGAACAAATTGCTGATCTAGTCAAGGGTATCCTTCTCATCTATTTATATAAAAATTTTATTTTGTCAAAATAAAATAAATCCTTTAAGAAAGATATAATTTTTTTTTCTTTTTATATTTTTTTATAGGGTAGATAAATAAGAGAATTCTAAAATTTTTGGGGTGGTCGATGATCAAATGAGTTATGTAGCCAATGTTAATGTATGTCAACAACATTTTTGAAGTGATTCTTGAAATACATACTTCATTAACAATCAAAAAGATTCAACTATCAATTGTCCTTTAAAAGCGTTTCAATATTATATAATCAAAAGAAGTTTGGTTGCAAAATCTAATCTTATCATTTTATTAAATAATAAGATAAGATTCTTATTACATCTTATCATTTAATAAACAAAAATGAAGCTGAACAATTGCTTTTTTTTATGTACAGTCACCGGAGAATTTATTTCTTGATTTTGTTTGATTAAATATACATAATTCTGTTAACGCTTTTCAAGATTTTTGACATGCTTTTAGGAATAAACGTCATGAAGGCAATGAAACGTGTAAAATTTTGAAAAACCATTTTATATCTAACTTTTTCATTGCTGTAAGGAAATATTATTTAAACATTATTATTTTACTGAAAGATTCAATTATTGCCGTTTAAATCATAAGTAATATGTCTAATAAGTAAAAAACAAAGTACAATAAATATTATGAATAATTTTATATTAAAATTAGTACTTTTTGTAAACAGAAATATTCTTTATTAAAAAGTAAAAAAAGTAAATAATAAAAATAAAATAAAATAGATCCACAAGGCGAATTGAATTAGGAGTGTAGTAATTACTTTACCACTGACTGCCGTTTGTGGAGTAGAAAATTGCCTAGTATATATAAAGTGTGCCTGAATTTTCAAATGAGTTTTTCTCGGAATCGACTGGCCACCACGCTTTATTGTATTCTAGAGGTATATGTCAACCATTTAGGTATATGTCAAGTTTCATCCCGAAATTAATTTCCCAAGCCATGCGCTACCCTTGTTAAATTGTTTTTCATAACCTAAGATCAATACATAGGTAAAGTATACCTTTTTAACTTCACTTTTCCACTCCGCACAAAATGCACTAATGTTTTTGATTAAAAGAAATTTAAATTCGGTCAATTATTTCCTGAACTACTGGGCATATATGAATAACATTTTGTACAAACGATGGTTAATATGTTACAAGTAACGTAACTAATCAATACATCCGATAAACATGCATGATCTTGCTCTACAGTCACAAATTAAAATATACTGTACTTTTACAATGCTGCAAAAAATATAATTTCAAAGACATGTATATTTCCTTGCTTCTTGCATAAAATTATATAAATAATATTGATTGCTAACAAATAATAATAATGAACTGATTTTGAGATATTGATTCAGAATATTTAAAAACACTACCTTGAAAATCAAATATATATATATATCTTTTAAAGAAGACAAGAAAAACAAATGTAAAAGATAAAGTTCCATATCATATTGAAAATTACAACATAATTATGTATATTGTACAATATAATTATGTATATGGTACGTACAAACAGCGTTTGTGCATACATTGTATATATAGGAATTACAAATTGTACGTTCAAGCGTGCGTACATTCTATGTACATAAAAATATGTAAACTCATACATACTTACATAATGAATTTGCATATACTATACAATCGTTATAACTTGTAATCGTATAGTTTGATTACAAGTAATCACAATTACATGTAATCAAATTACATGCAATCATGATTACATGTAATCATATATTTTGATTACTTGTAATCATAATTACCCGTAATCGTTTTTGTTGTGATTACTTGCAATCGAAATTACTTGGAATCATGATTAAAGTTGTAATCAAAATTTTGATTACAGCTGTAATCAAGATTACAAGTAGTTGATTACTGTAATCAATATTGTAATCATGATTACAGCTGTAATCGAAATTTTTTGAAAGTTGTAATCACGATTACAAGTAATTGATTATTGTAATCGACTATGTAATCATGATTACAGCTGTAATCAGACTCTTTAATCATAATTATAAGTAATTGATTACTGTAATTGAAAAATGTTATCGATTACATTTTTGCTCTACTCTGATGTAATCAAAAATTTTGATTGCTTGTAATCATGATTACTTATAATCGTGATTACAAGTAATTGATTACATAGCTGTTATTATCTGTAATCAATTACAGTTGTAATCGATTACTGTAATCGACGACCAACTCTGGTAAATAATGCATGTATCTTCTGTATATATTCTGATAAGTATTTTAAATATATTTATGAAAAGGCTGCTGCGTTAAGTTTTAAAAAAAATCTTGAAAATCATTATAAATAAGAGCTAGGGAAAGTTTTTCTTTAAAATCAAGTCGTTGAAATTACAATTTAAATCACAGCTTTTAGACATTTGATTTAAATTATTGACACTTATTTTATTTAACTCCCTTTAAATTCATCATTTTTTGCTAAAGTCTATTGCAAAACAATAGTAATTTTTATAAAAAATCAATTTTGAACTACAACTATCGCTTTTCTACATAAATTGTGAAAATTTTGATACAAGTTATCGTTGTATTCATTTTTATATTCATTATTTTATGCTTATTTATTTCATAGAGTTCATGAAATTCAGAACAATTCATTTGTTTTCTGTATTATTTAAATTAACGAGGCAGACAGATCACAATCAGTCTCAATAAAATTCCGATAAAGAAATTAAATAAAATCTGCTATCGGAAAATATAATGAGAAATGTGAAATGATAATTAATTCTTTATAACACATGAGTTTAATTCGTTCTTTTGAAATCATGTAACTTTCAAGAATTTTATAACAGCCGACCCAATTTTGAGTTTGCGGCTACCAATGTTCAACTGTATAGCTTTGTAATTTTGAACTCAATCTAGATGACAAGGGAACTGCTGGATCAATTATCGGGAGATATTTGCCTTCGTGGAGGACTTTTCGATGGAACTAACTTGCATTTGCCTTACATGGAGAGAAAAATCTCGACCCACAGTTAGATGGGCGACAAAGGGTCTCTAACCCATGTTCCGTCTACCACTGAGGGTATATTACGTCTGCACTGTGATCGGTGCGTACTTTTAACAATTGTCAAAATGACAATTGATTAAAAGGTTTTAGTGAATATTATCAGAATTAGCTTTTTTAAAAGACTCAAAGTTACGATGTAGTTCAGCCTCGTTCCAGAATAACAGAACCGATTAAACTTTTTCTTCACATTCTAAATGAACGTTATACTCGGGTTTAAACTTTGAGTGATGCCCTCAACACCTCAGGAATACAAACAGACATCTAATATATCTTCCTTTTACTCTTTATTATCAAGTGAAGTTATCTTTTAAATGTTTTACTGTTGATTTTCAGGAGAAGATCGAGAAGTTGAGAAGCTAACCTATTCTCAGTTGTATGAAGAAACAAAATTATATGTTGCTGCTTTCAGAAAGTTTGGCCTTCGAAAGGGAGATATTGTAATGTGTAGGTAATCAACTTTCTGAAATACTCATGTTTAATTGAACTATTGATTTTCTTGATGAAAAATGCAAATAATAATATTAAATTAAAAAAGAAAGCTCCAAGATTCAATTTCGCATTTTAAAATCTAGGATAGGATAAGTCTAAGATAGGATAATAAATACTTTTTAAAAAGAAGAAATTACGAATTAAAAATAAAAATGTAGCTCATCTGAAAGACGCCCGCTGGCTGAGTGGTTGTGCTTCGCGCGCTCGTGCCACAGGTCCTGGGTTCGATCCTCGGGCCGGGCAAGGTTGACTCAGCCTTTCATCCCTTCAGTGGGTCGATAAATGAGTATCAGGCATGCTTGGGAACTAAACACTGGGGGTTCCGCGTTCGGCTGACCAACTAACCGGAACATCTGCGCCCCAGAGGTCAAGAAAACTGAGATGGGCACAGTAGGCCTTGGGCCCTCAATGGGCTGTCGCACCACTAAGTTTAGTTTTAGTTCATGTGAAAGAATACCTCTTTGATTCGATTCTTAACTGTTGCACAAAATTTCAGAAGTAGTTTACAGAAATACTTAGGTAATATAAATGATGTTAATAATAATTAAAATCCTCAGTCAGGAGTTTAGTGTTATTACTGATAAATTAATATTTAATCCAATGACTGAAATATTTTTGAATTCTAAGCTAAATATATATTTTTACTTCGTGTTAAACGACATAATTGCATTTGCTGAACCCGAAATTTGAAATAAATCTGGTCTATAGTTACTTAGAAATAACAACTTTAATAGATTATAAGATTTTTTTCAAGTTTTATTGTTAAATTGCTTTATTATATTATTTTAATTTTGAGTTTTAGCGTTCTAAACCTCATGTAGTTTATCAACATATGGAATATATGCTTAGTTTATTATTCGGAACAGTTTCGATCATTAGAAAAATTGAATCATCATTAAAAATTGTACGCTTAAGAATATTTAAATATATGTTTTTTGTATGGGAAAATGTTATAATTGGCTTATTTAGTTATAGAAAAATTACATTTCAACCATGTTTACAAATTTTTAACAATTCTCTACGCTAGTAGGCTTTCACGATTCTTTATACTCTACAGATTTTAAAAGTGAAGAACCCGTATCTCTCTATAGGGCAGTTTTCAAAAAGTGGATGCATAACACAGATTTAAACTGTAAGTTCTAAAAACAATTAAATTAAAATTTAATTCACAATAAAAGTTTTGGAGTAAATTTATAATTCTGTCAAGTGACAAAGATTGACATAATTTATATTGCAAAAGTTTTCTATAATTACCTAAAACAAATATTTTTATAACCAAAAAGATCCTGATTGGATCTATTATGATGCTAACTGAGCCAATGCAAGACGAAATTTTATTTAAATCGTGTATATAGATGTTTATAAATAAAAATAAGAATATATTAAGTTTAAATAGGACGTTTACTTTTTAAAATCCTATGGCAACGATGGATAAATTACATTTGACTGTGTAAAAGATTTTAAGAAAAAAAAATCATCGTTTTAATGCGTGTCCAAAGAGACTGTGTTATTATTTTAACGAAAAATAGATTAAGTGTCATTTAATATCCAAAAATAATCCAACATATTTTCTATTTTCTTTATCCATTTAATTTTTTCCATATTTAGTATTTAGAAGTATTTATCTATTTTCTTTATGTTTTTTATGAAATATTTCTGCAATTAAGTGCCATTTTCTTACACGTGAAATATAGGATTGTCCAAAAAATGTAACGTATACACCGCCAACAGTTTTCCCTTTAAATTTACTATTTAATATAATCTGAAAACTCATCGAAAATAGTTATTATAGTGTTAATTTTAATTAAATAGAAAAGTACATTGCATAAGTAGGGAATATGTACTGCACATAAAATAAATATAAATTGAAATCAGAATTAACTGCTGCTGTTAATGTTGTTATTTGTTAATTGTTTCTGCACTTTGTGGGGAGCCCCATAAAAAGAAAATTTACGAAGCATTTTTTTTTTGCGAAAGCTTCTGTTTCGGACATGTAACTGAAGAAAAGTTAGTGGTAAATAATTATTATGTCTTAGGTTTGAGAACTAAGGAGGTAGTTGCACGTAAAAATTCAATAGTTTTGGTTTTCTTGTCTTTTTCTACGATGCACTTACTGTATATCCTTTTAGTTACATTAGTAAAATTGTGTTTGAAGCATTATCTTATAATTTCCAGGTTTCATGTCCAATAGAAAAGAAGCCATCTTGGGAATGTTGGCAACAGTCAGTATTGGAGCTATATGGACGGGTGCTTTACCTCAACTGGGGCCTGAGGTGATATTCTATCATTTAATGCATTTTTTTAAAATCACTGTTGATGAACAGCTAATATAAATAGTATATGCTAAGCTGCTAACTCGGCATTCTTTAACTCTTCACAAAGTTTAGTGTGATAGTAAAATAATGTTTAAGCAAGTAAATGATCCTCCAGCACTTTAAAATATCACAACATGCTAATCAAGAATCATTGGATATTGTATAATTTTAATTCGCTTTCTTTTTAATTCATTATGGATGAACAGCTGACACAAACAGCGTATGCTAGGCATCAAATTTGGCATTTTTAACTCTCTGCATTATTTAAAGTTGAAGGGAAATAACGTCTAAGTGTAAATGATTTTTACAATCCGAATCTGTACAGAAAACATAAATTATTTAAATGTCATGGTGGTAAAAGTAATTTTAAATTAAATGTTAAGGCATGAATTTGGGAACTACTTTATATTCAGGGTGTACAGTGTGCCGAAAAATTAATAAATAAAATGAATAAGTAAAATAAATAAAATAAAATAAATAAACGGACCACCCTGAATAACTTTCTAGGACTAGGACTCAATCTTCATGGCTCGAGGGGGTGACTCATGGTTCGAGGTTCATATATGCTAATTAGTAAGTGCAGACGATGTTTTCAGTTATGCAATCAGACACAAAAACGTATTTTCTCTGAATAAACATACCATTCGGACATCTAATCCCCAAAACATAGAGGCAATCTGGGAAATTTGGTCCCTGTAGTTTGGTCAGGAGCGTTCTCTAAAGTTTGGATCCCTCAATGTTAATTTTACTTTTTGCGTATTTCGCTATATCTCGAGAACTTTTAAGCGAATTGAAAAATTTTTGAAAATAATTATAAAATTCGTTTATCCAAAAATAATTTCATGCAAAATATAACTTTTAGAAAATATTTATTATCTTCTACTATTTTATTTAATAATAGTCAAAAAATGTGGAGATGGTTAATTTTTTTACATCATTTTATAAAATGCAATTTTATATGGCATTATACAAATTTTGCTCGAAAGTGGTCGAATAAGTCCTAGGTAATCAAATTTTAAAGAAGTCGTGCATTTAAAATTTGAATTCTCAGGTTCTATTCGAACGATTTCGCATGATTTGAATATTAAAAATAATTTTTTGCTTGGAATCGGAATCTTTTTATAAACGAATTTCCTAATTGCGTATTAAAGTTTTTCAACTTGTTTAACACTGAACATACCATAACCGGCCATATGATCGTTTAAAAACTTTTGCATCAAAAATGCGCTTCTGATCTTATCGTTTTTGCGCATTTAACCTCATGACTTTTTCTAACAATTATGTATAATTAATATTCTATTATAATCTTTTTTTGTATTTTGTTTGTGTCGAATAACACTTGTCGTATACCTATTTCTACTACAACTGGTCATTTGAACGGGAGAACAATTTATTGCTTTATAAGGTTATCGGATCAGAAATTATGATGTAATGCGTGTTCACGTATTGCATTCGATTAGTTGCACATTTATACAAAGACTGTTGCGTAATTAGTTCAATCAGAATAACTGTGTATTCAAATTTCAAGAAAGTACCAAAAATATTAGATTGGCATATTTGTGTAAGAAAAAGTGACAAAAACTAAATGTTTCGGTGAGTAGCTTATATTTTATTTTGATAGCTTTACTTCATTTCTAACTAAGTGTTAGTTTCTACCTAGGAAAATGTCAAAAAAATCAAGAGAGTACAAGTTCATAGAAGAAATTATATTAATTATAAGAATAATTATAAAAATTATAATTCTTATAATTCTTATATATTCGTATAATTATAAGAATAATTATAAAAATTATAATTCTTATATATTCGTATAATTATAAGAATAATTATAAAAATTATAATTCTTATAATTCTTATATATTCGTATAATTATAAGAATAATTATAAAAATTATAATTCTTATAATTCTTATATATTCGTATAATTATAAGAATAATTATAAGAATTATAGAAATAATAATAATTAGAAGAAATATGTTTGCTGAAAATGTACAATGGAAACACCCTGTATATGCAAAAAATGCGTTGAGCAATGAATTAAAAATTCTTATTCTTTGTGTTCAAAATACAATAAAAATTGGCAATATACAATTTTGTTTAATTTAAAAAATGTTTTTTTTTTAGTTTCATTCCTTCCTAACATCCATATTTCTTACATTCAATCAAGAAAACCTGTCATTTGACAGGCTATGGTAGAAGTAGGTATACAGTAAATGTTGGTATGTTTAGTGTTCTTGAGATATATCGAAATACGCTAAAAGTAACATTTACAATAAGGAGTCTTTTATCGCTCAAGCTATGGGGATCATATTTTTCAGATTGTGGTTACCCCTATATTTTAAGGGTAAAAAACCAAATCCGGCGAAAAAAATGTATGCTGTTATTAGAGGAAGTGCGCTTCGTGTCTGATTTATTAACTTAAAATATCGTCTGCACCAACTAATTAGCATATTTAAGGTCACTTCCTCAAATTATTTTTTTTTGCGCACTCTACAATCCAGTAACTTCTAGGTTTCATTTCCTATCGAAAAAAAGTTATTTTGTCAAAGTTGGCTACCATCATTATTGGAGCTACGTAAACGGAGTATATCTTAATTCTGTAACTATGCAGAGGCTCTAGTGTTAGTGATAATTTAACCGGAGAGCTTTGATAGAGCTGTGATTGATCATTGTGGTCAAATGCACTTTTTTGTGCTAATTTGACAAATTGCGTCAATTTTGCAAATTACGTCAATTTTGAATTACGCACAATTTTCTTTGTTTTCTGTTATTAAAATAATTATAATTTCAGATAAGGTTGTTAAATATTTGTTATACAGGATTCTCTTGGAAATGAAACTATAACGAAATCAGAATTTGTAGTTTCTTTTAAGCGTTTATTGTTGCAGACTTTGAAATTCTGCAAATTTGCTCATAATGTTGAGAAATATAAAATTATGCAATTTATCACATTTCATTAAATAGTAATAATGTATAATCACCATTTAATAAAATCGGACGAATCAATAGCCATTTTCATATTTGGTTCAAATTTAACTGAGCTTCACGAAGCTCTTTTGATACTGAAAATAAAACGGACAGTTAAGGTGACTTACCCTTGAGGCAAAGCTATAATTCTAAGTTAAACATACTTTTTTCCCCGTAAAGAGTTATTTGGCCAATTGAACGGACAAATAACTTTAATATTTTTAAACTTTTTTTAAAAATTGCCAATTTTGCGAGATTTTCCCACTTTGATGAAAATTGTCCATTGCTAATTTTTATGAACCGAAACTTTTTAAATATTAAAAAATGGATTCACAGACACTTTTTATTTTCACAAAACTGTGGCTTTTCACTATATTGATATTTTGCGTGATTATCAAAACTAGCATAGAAAGCGTTGCTCAAAGATAGGCTTAACTCGTTCTAAGGACTATAAATTACTATTGCAAACCCACTAATCAAAGAATGAAACTGATTTACAAATTCAGAAAAAGACTATATAAGTAAATAACATTTAAAATAATAAATCAAAATGAGAAAGAGTTTAAAGCAGCTAAAATCATATTTGCTTTTATTTTAATTTAAAAAGTCAGAAATACTAATCTAGCAGAAAACAAAACAATTTATAAGATTGAGTGTTGGCAAGACAGGACTTCATCCGGGAACACACTGCTTGCCAACACACAGGAGCTTTTCTGTTGCCAATGGTAATACCGAAAACTATAGCAAACCCACAGCAGTTAAGAAAATAGCATATTATTTACAAAGAAAGTCATTTCATGTGATGACAGATTTCGAAAATTGCTTGCGTGTTTACGCTATTTTTTAAACTAAATTTAAAAGAAAGAGAAAACTCAACAAGCAAAATTTACCTTTAAAAGTCATTGTTCTTTGATAAAAATTGCTGACTTTTAAGGAATTTTATTTTAATTTGTCCTTGTAAGAACAAAACAAAAACTTTAATATAAAATATTGTTAAATGGGAATAGATTATATTTATACAGGGACTCGCAAACGAAAGAGTAACTGATTTCAAAATTAAAAATCTCGATAACAAAGAAAGATAGGGGCACGAAACAAGAGGTACGCATATTTTTTTTTTAATATTTTATAACCGTCGTTGAACAGCCGACCCAATTTTCGAATTTATGACTTCTGACACTCAACTCCATAGCCTTGTAATTTTGAACCCGATCCAGAAAACAAGGGAACTCCTGGATCAAGTATTGGGAGAAATTTGCTTGCGTGGAACTAACTTTTTGAGGGAGCTAACCCGCATTTGCGTTACCTGGAGAGGAAAGCCACGAAAACTTACTCCGGTTAGCCTGACGGCAAGGGGACACTAACCCATGATCCGTCTACCACTGAGGATATTTTACATCAGTACTGTGGTCGGTGCAAGCCGGATGCGGAATTCGTATCGACCAGCCATCGCTGGGATTCAAACCTGGTTCAACTCATTGGAGGCGAACTCTCTATCCCTTGAGCCATCACATCTCAAGGTATATTTATAGCGTGAGTTGTAAATATTGTAAACAGAAATTTTGGAATTAAGTTTTTTATTTCCAAAATGTCTGTTTACAATTTTTACAACTTCTGCAATAAATATACCTCTTGTTTTTTTGTTAAAAAAGTTTTCAACCGATGGCTTCTTCCTGTAAAGCAATCGGTTCTAGCTTTGAAACTTGAAGAGAGGGTTTGGTACTGGATTAGGGAGTTTAAATCTTGTATTCTATGGAACATGTGTTTCTGGTACTGGAATATCACAGGTTAGATCATAGTCCAACGGCATTTGCATTATTTTCAATAACTCTGTGCAGTATACAGAGCTATCTGTTGACAACTTTTGTAACGAAATTCCAAAAATTCTGCAAAATTTTTATACGCTTTGTAATGGACATTACGCTTGGTTCCTTCCTTTATTACCCCTTTGTTCTCGAGATTTTTATACTTGAAATTAGTCAGTTATCCGCTGTATAAAGATAATGTACCATCAAAGTATTAACAAATAAAAATTAGCTAATGCATTTTTGTTAAATTTAAATATAATAAAGTAATTGTATTAATGTAAATTTGTATGTGTTTGTAATGTTAGAGCATTTAAACTGTAACTATAAATGAATAAATTTTTCAGCCTGTCTTAAACAGAATGTCTCAAATTAAACCGAAGTTATTATTGACTGTGGACAGATTTCTCTTCAATGGAACAGAAATAGATATGCTAAAAAAAGTTAAAGATATCGCAGAAGGTAAAGCAAATTTTTATTATAAACCATAGTCGAAATAAAAAGGCAAAGGCATAAAAGAAATTCTCCTAGGATTATGGTGTCTCTAATAAAATCCTAAGCCGCTAGAGAAAGTTGAATGTTATACGTACTTATTCAAGGACAATAAAAAAATTCATAACATTTTTGTAATGAATTTTGACACATATGTTACACATTTAGGACCATAATTTCTACAGGAATTGCTCAAAGGTCTGGCCAAGCATGCATCTGGTCAGGAGGCATGCATTACATTGACGCTGCATTGAATGGCCACCAGATGTATCGTGAACGCATGTATGGAAATACAGTAAAAATGATATGCTTTAGAAAGATTTTTGTATATTGCATATAGTTTGCCACCCCTTCGTGATGCTTCAGATAACGTTTGGAATCTAACGTTCCAACGTATATATATATAGAAAATTTGAGCCTTGTCTTTTATTAAACATTGTGTGTTTCTGCTGGTACTGCAATATCACAGGTTAGATTATAGTCCAAAGGTATTTGTATTGCTACGAGTTTTGTACAGCACATAGCGTTATCTTTTGGCAACTTTTGTTACTAAATTCCAATATTTCTGCATAAAAGTCTAATAGCTTCATGATAGACTTCCCCCTTTGTTCTTTAGATTTTTATTTTAATACATTTAGTCTTCCGCTGACAATCCGTCAATCTGTTACTGAAATGGTATTTAAGGGCTGCTGAATATGGTAAGGAATCATTCTTGCATTTATTTTGCGACTGATGGGAAAGGCTACTGATTTAATCGAATTTGATAGAGGGCAGATCGTAATAACCCTTTGACTCAGAACGAATGTCTTCGAAACTGCACAACTAATAGGTTGTTCTCGATTCGTAGTATAATAATATTTGCAAAGTGGATAAATGAAGGTAAAACCAGCAGTCGACGCCAAGGTGTTGGATGTTCACATGTTGTCAAGGGAAACTATTATTAACTTGTGTTGAATGATTTGAACTAGGGAAGTTCTGCTCTTGCTATATAAGTTCATTTGTATGTTAATAAANTATTAAGCATTGTGTGTTTCTGCTGGTATTGCAGTATCACAGGTTAGATTATAGTCCAAAGGTATTTGTATTGTTACAAACTTTGTACAGCACATAGCGCTATCTTTTGGCAACTTTTGTTACTAAATTCCAATATTTCTGCATAAAAGTCTTATAGCTTCATGATAGACTTCCCCCTTTGTTCTTTAGATTTTTATTTTAATACGTTTAGTCTTCCGCTGACAATCCGTCAATCTGTTACTGAAATGGTATTTAAGTGCTGCTGAATATGGTAAGGAATCATTCCTGCATTTATTTTGCGACTGATGGGAAAGGCTACTGATTTAATCGAATTTGATAGAGGGCAGATCGTAATAACCCTTTGACTCAGAACGAATGTCTTCGAAACTGCACAACTAATAGGTTGTTCTCGATTCGTAGTATAATCATATTTGCAAAGTGGATAAATGAAGGTAAAACCAGCAGTCGACGCCAAGGTGTTGGATGTTCACATGTTGTCAAGGGAAAGGGATGCTGGAGACTGTCCCACTTGGTAAAACAAACTCGGTGCCAGACAGTGGCTCAGATGACAGACTTACACAATACAGATCCAATTACAATTGTTTCGGAATACAAGGTTCAGTATACACTGCTGAAAGGAGACTCCACAGCAGATGCACATCGTCATCTACTCCACAGTGGGCCCGGGAGTTATTTTCCAATTCAACGGCTCTTAATGACTCGTTCCTTTGTTTAGCCTTTTTTTAATGAAAAAAATTTGATTCTAGACTTTTTTTTTGTTCAGATTACAAATTTTAAAAGAACAAAAGCTTGTATTGTAATTGGGGCAAATTACAGCTAAGAGGAAAATCTTCAGAAAAGAGAGCGGTCGTTAAAGGCCATTGGATTGTAAATTAGCGGTCCTGGAACATCAACACTGGGTGATGAATAAGTGAAAGACTGTGGTCTGGTCAGATGAATCACGATTTCTCATTCATCACGTCGATGGTCGCGTTAGGGTATGCCATCTTCTGGACGAACAGTTGCTCCCTTCATGTACTGCAGGTTATACACTGGTTTGTGTTGTTGGTGGTATTTATGCTTTGGATATCAGACTCATGACTGTCTCGGGGACTCGTATTTGTGGCAGAATGGACCCTGAAAGCTGCAGATTATCTGAAAATAATTGCTGTCCTTTTCCCCCTTACATGGCTTCTGTTTTCATGGAATCTTACAGCAGGCCTCAACTGATAATGCTCAACTTGCGTTGGAGTTGTTCGAAGAGCATAATGGCGAATTTCAATTGATTTCTCTGGCCACCTAACTAGATGGATCCTAATTCGATAGAGCATATTTGGGATGACACATAAAAGCGGATAAGAGATTAAATACTATTATGTCGGAATATCTCTACTTTGCATAGCCTCTGCTTAGACATTTAATCCAACCTGTCCCCACTTATCTACCAAAAACTTGTAGCATCCATGCCAAAATAAGTTGCAGCTGTTTTGAAGGTAAAAGTGGCACAATGTGCCATAGAGTAGGTAGCCATAATGTCATCAGAATATATTGTCTTTCATTTATTATTAACTTGTGTTGAATGATTTGAACTAGGGAAGTTCTGCTCTTGCTATATAAGTTCATTTGTATGTTAATAAAAGTGATTCACGTAACAATTATTAAAAAAAAAAAATATTTTTCAGGATTGCCATCTCTGGAAAAAATCATCATAGTCGCTTCTCAAGAAAAATCCAAATTGAAAGACATCTCAATTATAAAGAATAGGTAAATTTCTATGGATTCATTTTAACAACCAGTATTAAATCGTCAATATAAAGAAACATTTTCAATCATAGTAGTAAGATCATTAATTATAATTACGATTTTCAATAATATTTAGTACGAATAAAAGCTACTGCAGTATTTACGCATTTGACTACGACTCTGATTTTGGATTTTCAAACAATGTCGGTACAGTTTAGGTTAAGAACAAGTTAACTAAAAATTAGGCCTTTTAATATACATTTTTTGTGTGTTTAGCCCCTTTAGGACCCTGAACGCATATACTTCATCACGTGATTCACGAAACGTGCTTTTCTGACTCTAGTGGTTCATGATCATATAGACGTTATCGTTCATCTGTACTCTAGTATTACGATACGTATTAGTACGTATACATATTTCTTATTATGTATACTCTCGGAGCGTGTGGGCATAGGGTAGCTTTTCATTCGAGTTAAACGGGTTAACGTAATTGTTAATGAATATTATTGATACAAATTAACAAACGTACTATCTGAAAATTAAATTCTGTCACTGTCTCTTTATTTTGGCTCATAAAATATTTACAGAGGATCTCTATATGTACCTGGCCTCTGATATTGAACCAGGACAAAAAATAAACTATAGTTAAAGAATTTACGAGTCAGTTACTTTGGGGCGTATATTTGAGAGAGAGGTTAAATATTGGGTTGGTAACTAAATTCTCTCTGTTTTCTTTAAATTTAATGTGTGGAAGCAGTTTACTTTCTCTGTCTGTTCTTTTGTCCTTAGATAGGAATTTTAGAGTAAACTGTATTTCAATTTCTATTGATTCAACAATTGGATGGCCAGAATGAGATGTGTCTTTGAGGTCAACATTTCTACTTTTAAACTTGGCATACAAATAAGCGTTTTTTCAGCTCTTGCACCCCTTTAAAAGACAACACAAATGTCACGTGATGAGCAGCTTTAGCGGCTATAGAACCATGATTAAAAGCAAAGAGAAGAAGGTGTTAAAAATGTTCATTTTTTCATCAACCCAACATTCCATTTTAATGAGCTAAAAATTAATAAAAATCAACTGGAATAAAAGTAAGATTAATAAAAATTAACTAAAAATATTCTTTCTTTTGAAGGATCCAAAACACTATGTCAAAAACATTTAATGACACCCAAAATGTTAAAATTAATTGCGTTAAAGACAGTTGTTACAGATTGAACACAAAAGTCAGTGGAAAATTTAATTTACTCACTGTTAACTAGTTTTCTTTTGGCTGATAAAAGTACCGGCAGAATATCAGCTACATTTCAACCAATACTAAGTGCTAACTTTGTATCTGTTCTAATGTAACATTTTAGGCAAAAAGCATTAGTTTTTTACAGCTGTTTCGAACAGAACAATTGATACGAGAAGGCTAATCTAGAATGAAAGAACCAAAAAATTTTAATTTGACGCAGATGTTAGTGAGAATCTCGCTTTGTAAGCATCTCTCTATATTTTGATATCCTAACAAATCGTTAACAATCGCTTAGTCATTAGAAAGTTAATGGCATTTTTTGTGCTAATGATATGATAATTTGTTTTGTAGTTAGGTCAGCCTATTTCTATAGAAATTTGTTTATTAAAAAAATATTAAAAATGCCTATAAACTTTTATAAGAACAAATATCGCTCTTTTGCTTTAGATCCAAAATAATAGTAAAACATAAATTTAAATGTTTATAAATATTTAATTAATTTTTGGAATTAAAATGAAAATTATTTGTTTATAGATTATTTGGAATTAGAAGGAATTTGTTATTTTTACTTTATTTTAAGAACATTTTTTGAAAACGATAAAGAAAAAAATCAATAGGTGTTTCTCTTTTGGTGTAAAAATTTGAATGCTTATTAGTATTAATTAAAAGCTTAATCCTCTAATTAAATGCTCCTGAAACACGATAATTTTTAGTTGTTTCCTGGATGAGTTTTGTGAATTGGGACGACAAGCCGATACTCCAGAAATAGATTTTGAGCAAGTTTCCTTCTCCTATCCTGTTCACGTCAACTTTACATCTGGGACAACTGGATTGCCTAAAGCCCCAATTTACGGATGTGGAGTAAGTTATTTTATTAATTTCTATTTCCAACATTGCTATGTAATCTAAAAAGGTTACAAAATGCTGATTATCATAACTTAAAATTGAATAATTCATCAGCAATTCAAATTCATCAGCGCGTTTTATGAAAAACTCTTTGTCACTTATCCCCCTAAGACACAGCATCCAAATATTGGACAATATTAGGTAGCTTAAAAAATAATGTTTTAGAATTTTTCACCTTCACAAAGCGATTGTTTATGTCAAAATAGAATTAGTTTTGTACTCGTTGGTCAAAATATTTAATTACGACGAGAAGCTATAAGATAGTTAATAAATTAGATTAAATTAATCGTTTGAATATTTTTATAGCAAATAAAAATCTTATTATTTTAGTCTACACAGTAAAAACTGACTTGTAATATATATCCGAATTTAGCGAAGAAAAAATCCAAAAATTGTGTGAACGAATTTTTTATTTCAAGTTAACGTCGAAGTGATTGTTCTTACATAATTTAAATGATATAGTTAAATCTGTTGTTGCTGTTGCTCATTCCCAAAGACTAGTAGGACTAAATCAGGTTCATGACTTTGTACACACCCATAAGAAATCCTAAACCAACAATAAATTACTGATTAAAGTCTTGCTTGTCGAGCTTCATGCATGCAAGGATATGATCAGGGTAAGTTAGCTCAGAAGAATAATGAATAACTAAATCTAAACACCAATAATGAAGTATTCTTATGCCGAGTTCTAGCACATTCACACCATTCGTAATTTATTTATCTTTCTGTAAGCACAAACTTTGGCGTACCTTGGGCATAGTCGGTAGATTGTTTACAATCGAGTACGAAATAGTGTGAGATTGTTATAGCATTGCACGCTGCTAAACATTTCGCAGAAACAAAAGTCCACTGTTTTATAAGACATGCAGAATTTTACTAGTTTAATAAAGAAGTGAAGTTTTTTAATAAAGAAAGAGTTGCTTAATAAATGTTAATTTGCTTTCATAAGATAATTTACATATATATTCTTATGTTATATGTTCTCATAAAATAATTGCCAAATATTAAATAATATCATAATATTAAAATTCGATCCGCTTCCGTTGCATTAAGCCTAATTCGAATTTGCTCTAATGCTCTCTCTGAGCTATGAGCATGGTTGATATACAAACTTATTTTAATTCTAAAATTGTTCTGTCTATGTATTCAAAATTACTTGCCCTTCTAATAAATTGTATCATAAAAATAATTTTACTGACTCTTGTGTGTGTTATATATTATTGTCATTACAAATTTTAGCGTTAAGTGAGCATTAAAAATGGTAGCAATTACTTTACACTGAAGGAAGTGTAATTCCTAGAGTTTCTCTATACCAAAAACTATTCTTAGTGCTTTATTTTTGGTGCGAAGTAGTTACAAACAATTTCGCTGTCCCCTGTATGCAAACATTTATTGTAGTTCCTCTCTGTACTTATTTTTCCTCGCTTTATTGACTTTAAAAGTTTCTCTTCACCCAAAAAATGGTGTCAACTATTTTACACCAAAGTGATGTAGTGAAACATCACAAATAACTTTCGGTTCTTGGTGTTTAACTACACTTAGAACCAAGGATTGTTCCACCAAAAATGTTTCACTACTCTACTTGTCTTAAAGTAGTTTTAGTAGTTTAGTTTTAGTACTCGGTAACAACACTAAAATTTATAATTGCAGTAAGATACATATAAGAGTTAGTATTTTTGAGTATAATTTATTTTTGTGATAAAATATAAAGTAAGAATCGTTATTTCAAAATTCATCAATGCAAAAATTTTAAAAATAAAATTAGTTTTTTAATCAAACATACACATCGCCCAGAGAGAATACTAAGCAGAACTTGAACAAGGCTTAGTTGTACAGAAGCTATTAGAAAATAAATACACTATCTAGCCATTAATGACCGGACACCCCTTGAAAGGCAGGTGGACTCGTCCTGGTGGAATAAATACGGAACCTGTGGTGGGGGAAAGATCATTTGCAGGCAGGCAACGGCCATACGAGCGTAAACAGTGAAAATGAGTGGACGGCGAGAGGTGAATGAGGCGGAAAGGGGCATGATCATAGGCGCCCACCGATTTGGTCATTCCATACGTGCCATCTCCGACAAGTTTCAGATACCACGGTCAACAGTTGGTAACGTCGTGTTGAAATGGGAACGAGAGGGAGTGATAAAACAGCAGTCCCGACCCGGCAAGCCCAAAATAATGTCCGACAGGGATCGACGATCTCTTCGAAGTGTAGTGAAGGCAAACCGACAAATGTCGTTGGGCACTGTCGCTACCAACTTCCGGGCTGCATCTGGCAGTGTTGCCAGTACACGTACCATTCGTCAGCAGCTGATTGCACAAGGATTCCATGGACGAGCAGCAGCACATAAGCCAAACATCTCTCCATCAAACGCCCGCCACCGATTTCAGTGGTGCAGAGCACGTCGCCAGTGGACAGTAGAGCAATGGAAAAGCGTTATGTGGAGTGATGAGTCACGCTACATGTTGTGGCACTCTGATGGACGGGTGTGGACCTGGCGAATGCCCGGAGAACGGTACCTACCGGAGTGCATTGTCCCCACTGTGAAGTTCGGCGGTGGAGGAATTATGGTGTGGTCCTGTTTCTCATGGTTTGGCCTTGGACCCTTGGTGTTAGTGCGTGGAACCCTGAACGCAGAAGGGTATAGAGACATCCTGGACAATTCGGCGCTTCCCACCCTGTGGCAACAGTTCGGTAATGGCCCGTTTGTGTTTCAACACGATAACGCTGCCATTCATAAAGCACATGCCATCACGGACTGGTTTGATGAAATGGGGGTGCAAGAGCTTGACTGGCCATCCCAAAGTCCCGACATCAATCCAATTGAGCATCTCTGGGATGAGTTGGAGCGCCGGTTGAGGGCCAGATCACAGCGCCACAAAATCACCACTCAACTCTTCGCCATGTTACAGGAGGAATGGCGGGCAATACCTGCCGCCGTGTACCAACACCTAGTAGATAGCCTTCCTAGAAGGGTTAGAAGCTGTGATTCGGGCGCGTGGCGGCCCTACGCCCTACTGACTTGATACTAGCAACTCATGTATCCGAAATGAGGGGTGTCCGGTCATTAATGGCCAGATAGTGTAAATAAATAACAATAATAAATAGTATTTAAAATTATTTAATTCAATTGACAGAAATTTTAAAATTAAAGTATTATCTTTATTGCACAGTTGAAAACATACATAAATTTTCAAAAGAAGTACTTTTGTTTCTTACGATGTTTATCAGCATGGAAGTGAGCAACAAATTTACGCCATCTTGTGTTCGTTTGTAAAAAACTACTGAGGATTTTCGAAGGTTGTCTAAATTAGTGGTTTTGGAAGCAAAAGCAATGCACAACTGGTGTGAATGTGTGGAGCTTGGTTTACAATTCCTCCATTATATGTGTTTAAATTTGACAACTTTCTATAAAGTGTTTATAAACGTTTAACTTGGTTTTAACTTGAAATAAAGTGTCCTTAACATTATTTCAAGTTTTTTTTAGTATTCGGTTACAACACTGAAATTTTAATTGTAGTAAGATATGATACATATAAGAATCAGTAAAGTTATTTTTGAGATGAAATATAAAGAAAGAATCATTAATTTAGGATGCATATATACACTAATTCTTGAAATAAAATTAGTTTGTCAATCAAACATGCACGCAGAACAGAGAGAATATTAGAATGAACAAGTCTTCACAGAACAAAAGCGAATAGAAATTATATATTATAAAATTATTTAAAACATTCGACAGATTTATGTAAATTTTCTTATGAGAGTATAATTAACTCAAAACATGCATGCCTTTTATGAAAGTTTACTTCTGTTTCTATAGATTGTCAGGCACTTGTGAGGCGAAAACAAGCTTTAATCTTATCGTGCTCAATTGTAAACAATCTAAGGCTTTCATGTAATAATTTTCAAACGAATGCTAAAATTGTAGAATAAGAACTCCTAAATGGAGTAGATGTATCTAAGCTTGGTTTCCTCTACTATGAGAGCTTAAACTTAACTTCACCTTTTAAAGTATATATGAACTCACGAATTGGTATTAATTTGAAATAAAGTACTCATTCACTCAATTCTTGGAGTTTTATAACATCGAATTCAGATAGGAAATTACACTATAATTTTTACAGGACTGATAGAGAAGAGCTTCTTTTTGCTAAATGTATTTTTTGGTTATTCTTGATTTTACGAAATATTTTACTCATACTTTTTTCAAGTCAAATCACCAAAACTGTTCTTCCCCCTAATTTTGGAAGAATTTAAAACGCTTTCGTGAATTCCAGTTCTTAAAAACTTTTTTTTGAATAATTTTACGAATCATTTCTTGAAACTCTTAAGAAAATGATTCTCACGATGGAAAAGAAGCTGCCTTGATCATTATTTTCTAAAATAGTAGACACGTAATATGCATGCATATAATAAGATACCTGCTCATAAAATCGGTAAGACTCACTAACTTAATAAATTCAAAACAAATTGATATTTATGAGGAAGTAGTTGGTGTGGAAATTAATGTTTTAGTGTGTGTTGTGATGAGGAAAAATTTAAAATATTGAAAGAGATAACAAGATCTGGAGATCTAAAATAAAAGAATTGAACTGAATAAAGAACAGAAGTAAAAAAAGATGATTAAGCAGAGAATTTCAGTAAAATGTAAAATCAATCGAAAGAGCAAGAATGTTGACATTGTTTGAAGCAACTGCTTTTTTGTTTTTAAATAAATACATTCTATATAACTTTTTAAATGATAGTGCTGCTATTATTTTGATTGGACTGTTTCAAATAGTCAATTGAGACATTCGATTTTCAATATCTTGAATTTTCCTTCTAATCCGTTTTATTGAGGTTTGACTGTATTTTCTTTTTCTAAATAAGGAAGAAGAATGCATTATAATGAGGTTCTACATTTTTTCTTTAATTTCCTTTCCAGGATAAGAAAGGCTAATTCTTTATTTTTTAATTCCAAAACTAAAAGCTTCGTTTTTGTTTTCTAGTGCTCGAAAAATTCCAGGCTATTTCTTGAAAACAACTTTGTAGAATTTTTAAAAAGTTCCTAATAAAGGCAAGGCCTTACGCTACTGAGTGACTGCACTGTCTGCGCCAGCCTATTGCCGGCTCTGCACGTCAATTTATCAAATAAGATTTAAAAACATTATTATTTATTTATTAAGAAGACATACTATTGAAAGCATTTGAAATATAAGTTTTCGACAGATTTTTCTGAATTCATCAAAACCGGAATAAGTATTTAAAAGAAGGATTAATAGAAAAATTATATTCTCTAGGAATTTATTTTATCGTCAATAACTTAGATGTATTTCACACGTTTGAAATCATTCCAGCTACTTGCTTGATCCTTGTTTATTTGAAGTTTCAAATTAAAAAAAATGAGTTTTTAATTCTTGTACATAGGTTCCCAACGTGTTTAGTGTAGAGGTGTTCCGTGAAGAGGATGTTAGAAAGGTGTATTTGAGGGTTGTCAGAGATTTCTGGAGGATCGTTAACAAAAAGTAGATGAAATAAATTTTGAGTACGGATTAAAATTCATATTTCTTAATTTGGTATTGGAGAATTATTTTCTCAGCTTACATTTGTTGTTAGAGTAATTTTTAATGATAACAAGACTGTAACATCCACTTAACTTTTTTAACGTTAAGTGGTGCCATGATCATCATATGAATTTGAAATATTTGTCACTGTGTCACTTCCCAAAATTTCAATTACAAGATTGATCTATTCTTTAATTTAATTAAACATGTTTTTTTTCATGTCTGTAAAAAATCTTTTTTTAGATCTTTAAGGTATTTCCCTTTTTTCTTACAAAAAAGTAAAATTAACTTGAAGGGGCTCAAACTTAGGACCTCTCTCTAACCATACTATTAGGACCATATTTCTCAAATTGCGGCTACCCCTAGGGGGTCAAGAATCCAAATCCGTTGAAAAGAAAGATATATTTATTCATATAAACTACGTTTTTGTGACTGATTTCGTAACATTAGATATCGTCTGCACTAATTGCAATATTTGAGGTCATCCCTTAGAACCATTAAGGTTGAGTTCTAATACGTGAAAATCCGATTATTCGTGCTGTGCACTCTCAGAAATAAACCTCTCACTTTTGATGATTCAGCAATTCTTGAGCAGTATTTCGTTAATTTTGAGAATCATTTCGTCACGAAATTATGTAATTTGCGACAAAACGCGAATTCTCAAATGTATGACGAAAATGTTTCCTCAATTCGTAACCTTTTCGTAGTACATTGTGGGAGATGTGTTAACTAGAATGATGAAACTAGAATAAAGACGAGAGAATGGAAAATAAACTGACAGACTACGCTGACCGGTTTGTATGGTGGTCAAGGAGTCAACCTTTTACCAGGAAGATCCGGAGTTTGAATCCCTTTTCGGACATTGGGGAAATTTATCTATCTGTCCTTGTTGCGTCGTGCCGTCTATATGGTGCCCACATTAAAGTGATTATTAAAAAAGTTAGAACATTTGGCACTGCAATTTTTCTTCGAAAAAAAAAGAATGACGAATTATATCTTAAAATTTACGAAATCTATTTCCTCGAAGAGGTGACGATAGTTATTTCGTCACTTTGACGAAATGTTTGCTAGGAGCATATACCAGGAAACGGTTTCGTCAAAAAGGAAGAAAGTTTCGTGATAATCGAGTGACCATTTTTACAATGTGCATGAACAAGAAATTAACAATAATAATAATGAAAAAAACCACTGTTAACTGAAAAGCTCAAACATTGAACCTACGTTATATCAGCGAGGGTGAATCAGAAGATGAATTAGCGAATCATTAGATGACCTCAGTCAGAATTTTAGGTTTCTGGATAGGTGGTGTCAAAAAATGAATGCTGTATCGCTTAAGCATTCCTGCTCAATAAAGAAGTTATATATTAACTTAAGATAATTATTATTAGTTTTTAAGTGATATAAATTTTTAAGTTCCTAATAAATTTTTATTCTTATTGTTCCATATGTCTGTCTTTATTTTTATAGCTTCTTATGTCTGTGATCAGAGACTACGGAATACATATGGATGCGGGAAGAGACGATGTCTATTTGTCTATGTCGCCAGTAAGTTTCCATTTATTCAGAAAAATTATTATTATAACATTTATCTTTATTGTTTAAAAAATGACTTTATAAATAACAAATAAACTTGTACCAATAAACATTAATCTGAAGGCAATATAATTGATACATTTATTTACACAAAGATTGAGATCTTGTAAGTTTGAAATTTATTTCGTTCTGAAAATATGTGATGTTCCGTTGTAATCACTCTTAATATGTTTTTTTTATTAATTATTTTTTTTAAGAATATTTTTTGAAATTTAGTGAAAAATCTATACCTACTGGAAGTTGCGCATGAATATAAAAATGAGAGTAAGAAACAAAAGTGGTAATTAAAATCTGATGAAACTTTATCGATTTTTATCAGAGCAAAGATAGATTATTAAAAAAACCCAGTCTCTTTTTGTAAGAAATCGTCCTTCAGTTTTACTTTGAAATGAAACTCATCTTTACTGCACTTAATTTATATCATGCTGTGATACTATTAACAATTGCCAGTTTTCTTTTGTAAGAAATCGTCTTTCAGTTTTACTTTCAAATAAAACTCATCTTTACTGCACTTAATTTATATCATGCTGTGATACTATTAACAATTGCCAGTTTTCTTTCGTAAGAAATCGTCTTTCAGTTTTACTTTCAAATGAAACTCATCAGATTTACTGCACTTAATTTCTATCACTTTCTAAACTAACTTTTCTTTTTCTATAAATAGATATTTAAATTTTCTTATGAGTTTATATGAAACATGCAGCTTTCATTGTTTTTAAATAAATGCTGGAAATTCTTTTTTCTTTTATGATTATTTTTCAATTTTAAAATGATCATATTTATGCATTTTTAGAAACATAATAGTAAACTATAAATTACGATAAAATATTTTATAAAAATAGTTTACCATTATTTTATTTATTATTTTTGAATAAAATTTTATTTAAGATTAAAAATTAGAGTAAAAGGGCTTAATTAGTATTATGACACGCAGGTATATAATAATATTAAAAATGTGTAAAAAAGCATTTTTATTTTCCTAAAAAGCGTTCTTACAATAAAATATAAATTTAGGCTTAAATATCTCGAATTTTAAATTAACACATAAATCAAAATATTCACATTATGTTTTTCAACAATTTTATCAAAGTTGAAAAGAAATTATTAAATATTAAGATCGATATCTCAAACTTCATTGGCTCCAGTGACATAAAATAGTGGCTGAGTTAGGACTCGTCACTGGCCGTGCCTGACTCCCGAAACACTTGCACCGTTTCACACTTGATAGTTTCAAGTCCTATCTGATGTCTCTGTAATCTGGGACAGTTTATGGATGGTGAACATTTCATTCTTAGCAAAACTAACCAAACGCTTTAACCAAGCGTTCTCTTGTGGACCGCTACTGCGAGGCCAGGGGCCTTTCTAATACATACACTATCTCTACGATTATCTCTATTCAGTGACGTTCAAAGGGAGAGGAGAAAGGGCAATGGGTTCAGGCACTTTTATCGACAATTGAACACATTAAAATTTCCTATCTAGTTTAATTTTACAAACATCATTTTTATTCGGGAATTATCAGATAATTGCCTGGTTTAAGCGATATATTTTACAAAGAATAAAATATGATTTTCAAACAAATTTAATAATAAAATTTTAGGTCATTAAAATTTCGATATTTTTTACATTTAAGAAAATTTATTATGCAATACTTTCCCGGTAAATAATAAGAATTTTCACAAAGGAATAAAAATATTTTTTACATGCATTTGCATAACGCATTTTAAAAGTGTTTCGAAGTCTTGATGAATATACTTTTAGTTTTGACTCTCTTTGAAAGTTGTTGAGTTGTGAGAAAATTAACCCTTATTTATGGATACGACGTAACATTTCCCAATCAAACAATGATTTGAAAATTAAGGTTTAAAAATTCCACTATCATATCTTTCAAAAGGTTATTATATGCAACATAAATAGAAAAGGGAGATTATAATTGAAAGGACCCTATTCTGATCCCGTTCTGCCCATCAGATTTTAATGAAACTTGGTATATACGTTGTATGAACCATAGGAAAAAGATTTCTGCAATAAAAATTGCAATTTTGACTACCAGATGGCCTTTTTTGATTAAAAAAACACACTTTCTTATGAAAATGAGTCAAACCAATAAAGAGACTAGTAATTAGAGCCATAAGAAATTTTCAGCGTATTTTTGTCATCCATAATCATACCCTTACAGAAGAAAGATCGAGTTGTACTGGTAAAACTGTTTAAACAGAACGGCAGCAATAACTTAGCACTGCGTGAATATCATCGTTTCGTTTAAAGGGAATGTGACAAAGGCCCATGTTTGAGAACAGTTAGAACAAGATGATTACAAACATTGCAGAGACTGAAGACTTAAGTGTGTTGCCAGAAAGAGGGTGGAAAACAGTTGTGGATGAAACTGTCTAGGAAATCGCTGTTGTTGTGGTTGAAAGAGCTTCTACAGTTCCAGCTATTCTTCAGCAAGTGTTCGATCGATGTTACGTGAGTTGCTCGACAGTATGAAAAACTCTGCGATCCATTTTAAAATGGCATCCATATACGATATACGTGGTGCGAATGTTGCAACCTCAAGACCACCAAGACACGCTCTGAATTTGATTGCCGATTTTTGGCAAGAATGGATGCATCGTGGATTCTGATTACGTGACTACATGTCGTAGATTTACAGCTGATTTTATCCTCGGACGGTTTTTCTCTAAAACTTTCATTCCTCTAGGTCCTAAAAGGTGCTACGTCATAAGTGCACTGTATAGTTAATTCATTTGAAAGCAGGTCTTTGAAGTTCCAACAGTTAGTTTTGTTTGCATTTTTAGATTAAGCTTATAATATTTTTTTAATAGTCAGTATATATTTAGATAATATGATGTTACTATTTTTCTTCTGAGTGAATTCGGATTTTTTTTTATTTTTTACACGGAATATATTTTTTAAATTAAACTGATGATGGGAAACTGAGATAGAAGAAGCAAACAAGAAGAAATGGTTATGGCCACATTCCAATCAATAGATGATTTTTAAAATCGTTATGTGTCTAACGTAGGAATTTCAAAATTACCAAAAAAATGAGAAAAAAAATCAGTCAAAGATAGAAAAAATTCATAATATCCAATTTCCTCCCTTCTTTTGGTTCACTATATCCACAAAATATAATATATGTGTAAATCAAGGCACGGGAGCAAAATTTCGTTTACTGTATCCGGGAGTTCACTTTAAACCATGATCACTATTACGGGGTTTGACTGTGATAGTAAAACAATTGTAAATGGTCTCACGTTTTCCTCGTATCTAACACTATCTATTCTTTCTAACACAACCTAACTCTAACCTCGTATCTAACAGTATCGATTTGGTTATTTTATGTTTCTATACAGCGATCACCCTAGATGAAGTTACTAGGATTAGACCATCTCACTTAATAGTTCACCAGCAAATAGACATTTCATTCTCTAATTCCTTCTCCGATTTCAAAGCTCTCGCATAATGTCAAATTGTCATTTGCGAAATCTAATGAGAACTCATTTCCGTTTGGAATCACCTTTAAAAAAATCATTTCGAATCACTTTTTATAAACTCCTTGATTTGTTACTAATTCCGAATTGTGCCCAATTCCAATACCGAATGGTGCCACATTTCAATATCGAATTATGCTAGATTTCGATGTTTAATTCCGATTACAAATTGTGCTTAGTTCCGATACCAATTTTTGTCAAGATCTGATCATTGCAGCTTTTTGTCTAATTTTGATCCCGAATTGCGTGGAATTTAAATATCGAATTGTGATTAATTTCGATAGCGAATTGCATCTGATTTCGAGGACGAATTGCAACTGATGCCGATACCGAATCGTGTCTGATTCCAGTACTACATTGTATCTGATTCTAATACCCGTGATTTCGTGACCAAATTGTATTATAGGAAGAGTCAATATGAAATAGGAACAAATCATCAATATGAAATCATCAACACACTAACACTCACGTCACTTTTTAAAAAAATATTGTCTGGTCATAAATATTAAGTGACGTGAAATCAGCTCGGAAATCAATTTAATGTTCTTCTAAAATTGTTTGTTATATTTGTGAAGAATTGAGAAACCTGCAGAATTTAAAAGCTCATATGAGAAATGCTAAAAAGTAACAAACTAAAACTGTATGAGGTTTTAGGGAAAAATTCTTTTTCAATAGCTGTATTCAGTAAAATATATATTGAAGGAAAGTACATCTATAACCGTCGTTTACCAGATTTTGCTTTAACCCAATCATGACAGATTTTATTAAAATAATATTTTGTATGTCAACAAGTAAAAACTAACTGACATGAAACCACCTGAAAAATTACATAAAACAAATTATGCCGTTGTTAGATTTAAAAACAATTTGAAAATCCATAGAATTTAAAAACATGATGCAAAAGGCCGAAAAGCAATAGAAGCAATATGTGAGATTCCTAGGAATCTCACTAATCTTTGCTATTATATTTACTAATCCCTTGTCTGATCGTCTCCCTCTTTTATAATTGCTTCACGAAAATCTTTTTGTTTCTTGACAAAAAAATTTAAATGTCATTCAAAAAATTTCACTAAAACTGTATACACATAAAATAATATTATTTACTTATGCTTATGCTCTTCATTCCTTTATCCAAATAGCTCTCTTTTAATTTTATTATGATTTCTTTGCGAACATAAATCTTTTTTTGAAACATATTGAAGAACGAGGTGTAAGGGTGGCTAAGCTTATTACAGATGTAAGTCTTCAGGGCTGTGTTTACATTCAGAACTCTAAATAATAAAGTGAGCTTAAAACTCTAAATTCCTACGACGTAAATTTATTATCACAATTATAAATTTATAGCACCCGTGGCAACTTTGAAACAACAGCGGTTGGCTTGAAAAAAAAAAAACTAAGTCAATAAACTGTACTAAGTTACTTATGGAAAAGGGACTATGTCACATTTGGATTCATTTGTTTATTTCTTTTTATGCTTATGAATGCTTATAAAATAAGAAAAATGCTTATAAAATAAGTTTAAAAAATAGAATCAAATGCTATGTTTCCCTTTCTTAAATATAAATTTCGAGCTGTGTCTATATTCGAAAGCGCGCATTACAAGCTGTTTCCATTTTTGTAAGCACGCATTTAGAGCTGTGTCTATTTCCGTAATAATAAAAAAAAAGTTTTTTTTTTTTTAAAAAAAGGTCTTTTAATTTCCTCTATTAACTGTAATATCGAAACTTCTATTTTCCTGCAGGTTGGTTGGGCATCATGGTGCTTCAGTGCGAGTCTTTTATTCCTGGGACAAACTGTAGTTCTTCATGAAGGTTTTCCATACTTATTGAGTCCTACTTATTTATGGGACATGATTGATGAATTTAAAATCACAAACCTTATGATTGCTCCCTCAACTTTCGAGGAATTGGAGAAAAAGAAATATTTACCAAGTAAGGTTAACCAATGATATGACTGAACATTTCTGATATAAAATCAAATCAGGTGATGTAAAAAATGTAAGATGAAACAAAAAGCTTTTTGGATGCTTTTACATATCACTGGTGTAAAGTTGACAGAAATATGACGTGTATACTTCTATTTCAGTATGTTTGGTACTTGTATTCAGTAAATTCGTCATGATTTATCACATTTGTACTAACAATTGCTTGGTCTCCTGAAGAAACACCGCTTTAAGAGCTATTTCACTGCATGTGATTCGCGCACCTCCAGTTTCTTCTAGGGGGAATTATTTTCTGATTAGTGAAATATATTCTTCTACGTAAAACTCATAAATCAAATTCTCTTTCTCTATCGACTTCGATAGAGGTGTGTGAATGGTATGCAGCAAGAATGCATTTACACACATTACGCATTTCCAAATATTAGGAAAGGCAAAAAAAAAAAAAAAAAAAGAACTTATTTAAAAACTATGAAAAAAAATTTAATTTGAAAAGAGTTTATTTGGTTTCATTTTGGAAGGGAGTGGTGATAAATTGATTACTTAAGTCCCTTTTTTTGAATGATATTGTGATACGATTTTTCGAACATTATAAATTATATATTTATCTTTAGCCATTTTTCTTTTCACAAAGATTCAACAATCTTCTGTCCATGATGAGTTCTTCTGCAAAGAAGTGTTTTCCCACGTCTTTACTCGTAACTAGATCCAGAAAATGATTGTCTTAAATCATTGTAACTACAATGACACCGCAATTGATTCTTACATATAGTCTCCAACATTTTTTTAAATTTGGTTAACAGAGAAGTCTTTTAAATGTACATCCAAAAGATTTTTTTTCTAATGATCTTTTCGATTTTGTGTTTAGACTGTTCTCAAGTCGAGGACATAGGAGCATTATATTAGTAAAAAGGATAAGTCGACATTCAAAATTTGTTTACTGGCATCGTGATCCCTAGAACTAAGAATGTCAACAACATCATAGAATATTCACTATATATTTTAGTTTCAATCGAAAATTATGTTACATATACAAAGTAATCGTTAATACCATAGTCTCTATTCTTTGTAATTTTCAAAGATCTGTAACTTTATTTTAAGTAGGTTTCGTATTAAAAATTAATTTCATTTAACCCTCCTTAAAAACCCTTTTGCTCAGTTAAATATGTCTTGCTCAGTTTCGCTACATTTTTTATACGAAATCTTTACATCGATAACTAACAATTTCTAACAATTTAAAAATTAATGGCTTAATTGCATGCAAATCAAATGATTTCAACTCTCTAATGTAGTAATGTTTTTATAGTATCTAAACATTTTCTCAAATTGTATGCAATATTAGTATTTGTTATAAATTTTAACATGACGCGTTTCACGTTTTATTAGGTTAAGGGATTTTAAAATTTCGAAAAAAAAATCTAATTATATATGATTTCAATCAAAGCAATTCCTTTGAACGACAGGGAGGGAAAGTTAGAAACTCTTTTATTGAAACTATTTTTCAAAAACACCGATCTTATTGAAATTTTGTATAAAGAAATAATTTCTTTTTTTTTATCAGAACTTGAGCAATTTGAGGTCTAGATTTGTCCGAAATTCGTACTTTTCAGTTTAGAATTTTGTCAAGAATTCAAATTTTATTTTTAATTCATTCGTTCCATTACAATCTACGCCAACTTCATCTTTATGCAAAGATATAATATGAAGTATGTAATGTGACAACACACCTTGTTTTGTTTAGTGGAATAGCTAGGATTTTTCTCGATAAAATAAAGATCATAGAAAAGATATATCGTATAAATAGACAAAAAGTAGATAATAGATCATTTGTTGTTTTGAAATATTTTGATTTCTTTTGAAATTAGTCACTGAAATATTAGTAAACCAATAAATAATCGAGTAAAATTCTATGGAGGACGTGTTTTTGATTTTTTTTACGAAATTGTTGATTTGATTCAAAATAAAAAAAAATGCATTTATTGTGAATTAAAAGCCAAATTGTAAAATGAATTTTGCTTTACAAAACTTAAAATTATTTACACTTTGAAAGTGAAAAGAAACAGGGAATAATTTAGCAAATTACCAAAAAAAATAAAAATAATTAAACCATCATCATCTCATCCTCAAAACCTCTTCATAGTTTTTAATATACTCCATGGATGTTTAATCAAGTGTAATCAACAAGTTTCCGAAAACCGGAAGTAACTCTCTTCCTCTAATGTTGCAATTTTGAGGTGAAGTGTGAAAAGGCTCTATTAGTTAATATTATGAATTAATATCAAGAATTATTAGTATATGCGTCACACGGTGGGGGAAAACCACAGAAACCTTTCATGGTTAACCAGATAGCAAGAGAGCTCTAACCCATGATCCGTAGTAGTATACAGGGGGATATAAGGAACGGAAGTGACGTCACAGTCAACCGGAGCTTATTTCTGCCCCAACCAGAAGGTGCGTATTTCTGCCCACCTACAACCGGAAGTTGCTTATTTCTGCCCGCCTACAACCGGAAGTTGCTTATTTCTGCCCTCCTATGGACCGGAAGTTTCTTATTTCTGCCCGTATACTTATTTCTGCCCGCCTGTAGTTTCGATTTTAGTTTCGGTTTCTGTTTATTATTTAATTTACTAGTTTTTTGAGGGTGGCAACACTTATTAATTTTAATATTAGTTTTTAAGGATGGCAACACTTAGAAACTTTGTTATTTGGGGAGATATTGTATATTATGAAGTAATGACGTCATCTTTTATTACATAACACATAAATGATATCATGCTTTTGATCTAGTGGCGCCATCTATGTGGGAATAAAATGACTTTAAATCTATTTTAATATTTAAACCTGTTTTAATATTATTTATTAAATATAATTAAGGCTGAGGATCGAACTCGCGCCATTAAAAAGCCTTCGTGGCTCAGTAGTTGGATATCATAACCATTGACCCACGAATGCTTGGTTAGATATGTGTTAATAAGTTTAACTTTTGTATTCTGAGCACGTGTATAAATAAAAAGGATTTGATGACGATATCATTCTACAGTTTCATCGATATTCACTTAACCTTTGACAGTTATTAAATAATTACTTCTGCCCCTCTCAATGTTATTATAACTTTCTCTGGGTGGCAACGGTACTGACCATACACGCGTTAATTATTACATAATAAATAAATGATATCCTGCTTTCACTCTAGTGGCGCCATCTATGAGGGAATGTCAGAAATAAAATAACTTTAAATCTATTTTATTATTTAATTTAAATATAATTATTGCTGAGGATTGAACTCTTCATGTGGTGATAAGAGATAACGATAAATAGAGGTGACGAGAGTTTTTCATTCATCATGGATCTTTTGAAGTTCAAACATCCCTTTACAGCTGTCCTCGCAGGTCCAACAGGTAGTGGTAAAAGTTATTTCATAAAAAAAGTGATTGAAAACCAAATGATACAGCCTTTCCCAAAACATGTAGTATGGTGTTATGGCGTTTATCAAAAATTATATGATGAGATGCCTANAAAAAAAAAAAAAAAAAAAGAACTTGCTTAAAAACTATGAAAAAAAATTTAATTTGAAAAGAGTTTATTTGGTTTCATTTTGGCAGGGAGTGGTGATGAATTGATTACTTAAGTCCCTTTTTTTGAATGATGTTGTGATACGATTTTTCAAACATTATAAATTATAAATTTATCTTTAGCTATTTTTCTTTTCACAAAGATTCAACAATCTTCTGTCCATGATTAGTTCTTTTGCAAAGAAGTGTTTTCCAACGTCTTTACTCGTAACTAGATCCAGAAAATGATTTTCTTAAATCATTGTACATAAAATGACACCGCAATTGATTCTGACATAGTCTCTAACATTTTTTTTAAAATTTGGTTAACAGGGAAGTCTTTTAAATGTACACCCAAATAATTTTTGTTCTAATGATCTTTTCGATTCTGTGTTTAGACTGTTCTCAAGTCGAGGAAATAGGAGTATTATATTAGTAAAAAGGATAAGTCGATATTTAAAATTTGCTTACTGGCACCGTGATCCCTTAGAACTAAGAATATCAACAACATCATAGAATATTGACCATATATTTTAGTTTCAATCGAAAATTATGTTACATTTACAAAACAATTGTTAATACCATCGTCTCTATTCTTTGTAATTTTCAAAGATCTGTAACTTTATTTTAAGTAGGTTTCGTAATAAAAATTAATTTCATTTAACCCTCCTTAAAAACACTTTTGCTCAATTAAATATGTCTTGCTCAGTTTCGCTACATTTTTTATACGAAATCTTTACATCGATAACTAACAATTTAAAGATTAATGGCTTAATTACATGCAAATCAAATGATTTCAACTCTCTAATGAAGTCAAGTTTTTATAGTATCTAAAAATTCCTCAAATTGTATGCAATATTGGTATTTGTTATAAATTTTAACCTGACGCATTTCACGTTTTATTAGGTTAAGGGATTTTAAAATTTCGAAAAAAAATCTAATTATATATGATTTCAATCAAAGCAATTCCTTTGAACGACCGGGAGGGAAAGTTAAAAACTCTTTTATTGAAACTATTTATCAAAACACCGATCTTATTGAAATTTTGCACACTTCATCAAGATACAATTGTTTAAAGATATAAAGAAATAATTTCTTTTATTTTTATCAAAACTTACTTTATTAAGCAATTTGAGGTCTAGATTTGTCCGAAATTCGTACTTTTCAGTTTAGAACTTTGTCAAAAATTCAAATTTTATTTTTAATTCATTCGTTCCATTACAAGCTACGCCAACTTCATCTTTATACAAAGACATAACATGAAATATGTAATGTGACAACACACCTTGTTTTGTTTAGTGGAGTAGCTATGATTTTTCTCGCCAAAATAAAGGTCACAGAAAAGATATATCGTATAAAAAGACGAAAAGTAGATAATAGATCATTTGTTGTTTTGAAATATTTTGATTTCTTTTGAAATTAGTCACTAAAATATTAGTAAACCAATAAATAATCGAGTAAAATTCTATGAAGGACGTGTTTTTGATTTTTTTTACGAAATTGTTGATTCGATTCAAAATAAAAAAAAGTGCATTTACTGTGAATTAAACGCAAAATTGTAAAATGAATTTTGCGTTACAAAACTCAAAATTATTTACACTTTAAAAGTGAAAAGAAACGGGGAATAATTTAGCAAATTACCAAAAAAAAAAAAAAAAACCATCATCATCTCATCCTCAAAACCTCTTCATAGTTTTTAATACACTTCATGGATGATTAATCAAGTGTAATCAACAAGTTTCCGAAAACCGGAAGTAACTCTCTTCCTCCAATGTTCCAATTTTGAGGTGAAGTGTGAACAGGTTCTATTAGTTAATAATATGAATTAATATCAAGAATTATTTGTAAAGAATTATTAGTATATGCGTCACACGGTGGGGGAAAACCACAGAAACCTTTCATGTTTAGTCTGATGGCAAGAGAGCTCTAACCCATGATCCAAAGAGAATATTTTTATGGCTTAAACTCAAGGTTTTGGCGTGAAAATTATTCGGAGATAGTATTCTCTGAGCCTTTTTATAATTTCAGCCACAAACGCCACTTGCTTATGCTCTATCAATACTTTCTAGAAGAGAGAAGGCTTCAGCACGAGTTACTCTAAACAAGAAATTTGATCCTTTAGTAGTCCAAATGTAATATCCTCTTTCGTATTTTCCACCACTGCGCAGCTTATTAGACCGAATGTAGTGACATCTTTCTTAATTCTCCTCTACGCAGTTTATGTTCGTTACGTTGGACTACTAAATTGAACCGTGCAGAGGACTTCTCTCTTTTAGGAGGTGCTGGCTCTATACGGTTACCATCCATAATTTTAAATGTTGCATGGTTTTTAAAATTAGTGTTTGGCAACAAGTGTTATATATCAAAGGAAATTTTCTTTTAGCTTCAAAGAACAATTTAAATTCCTTGAGACTTATAAAAACTGGAGGAAGTGTTGTAAAGAAATCTTCATTTGACTTTTTCTATAAAGAATTGAAGTTGAAGTCTGCATTCTCAGCTGCATACGGTGATAATTTTGAATTTTTATTTTATTTAAGGATTTCATCTTGAAAATAATAAATTTTGTTTTAATTTTTGAGATTTCAGATTTTCAGATTTTGTCTCTATTGAAAATGCGTGGTTAAGAAAGCGATCGCACACAAAATGCGTCTTTTTAGTGTTAAAGATTGAACCCGAAATTTTAACACTAAAACAAATGTATTTGGAATTTAGTTTACTTTTATTTAAACATTAATAGTGATAAAAAGTACACCTAAAATGCAAGAGATAGTGATCAAAAATAAAATATTAATCGAAATTGTTTAAAGTTAGCAAAATATTCTTTCCTCTTATTATTTTTAAAATAAATTATTAGATGATTTCCGTTTTAAACGTGTATAATTGATGGCGTTAACTTATGGAAGCTACGGAAATTGAAAAGTTGAATAATAATGAATCAAATTTTTACTACAGTTTTATCTTTTAGGGGTTCCATCACTGCACTACGAATAATCATTATGAAGCAAAGATAAGTCAACTCTTTATAGAAGAGAGAAGGCCTTTGCACTGCCTGGAGGAATGAACTAAAACTGCGCAGTGGGAAGCTAAAGAGAAAACTGTCAGATTATTCGAGCTACAGTGGATGAAAAATAATAAAGTTGTTCACAACATTCGAAATACTAAAGAAATGGATTTCTCGTTTATGGTGTAGGCCTTCTCTCTTTTAGGATCTGTTGACTGAGGTTTCATTCAATTATAAATTTTTAGGCGATTTCATTAATCAGTGCCACTTTCTTTACAAAATATCTCAAAACTTATTTCTGAAACTCTCACTTCCAAGAAATTAAAACTTTTTCAGGATCTGAAAAAAAAATCCTCTCCTCCACAGTATTTAAGAATTTCTTGCTCACGGATTAACATCTTAAAAGATTTGTAAAAACTTTTGCTTATCATTTGTAAGTATGTTCAAATACGCATAATACGTATTATGTATTTACATAATACGTGTGCATAATACGCATGCGTAAAGTAATTTATGCATTGCGAATTTATCACTATTTTGTAGAGGAATTGGGATATTAGGAGAACTAACTTTGTATTAAATCTTTAGGTCATGAGTCGAAACCAAGAAAAAATCCAGGCAGTAATGTTCAAGGTGCAGTTATTAATTTAAATCTCCAAGATAATAAATACTGAAACTATTATGTGAAATAAATACCTATTTAAGCTGTTATGAAGTCACCTCCAACTGATATAATGTACTTCTTTGCTCGGCTGACTCAAAAGCAATTTATTTTCTCTCTTCCTTTCAATTCTGATGTTTTTAATGTCTTCTATATCCTTAAATCCTTTCGCAAATGTTTCCGAATTAAAAAGTTTGCTAGATATTTGTCTGAAGAATATAGCGAATGATTAATCTTCTTATTGGTTCTCATATTGCTCTTCACTTTAAAGCCCTTTTTTCGGAATGTTCTGCTGTCCTTCGACATCCTAAAACCTTGTACCTTTAGAAAATGTTTCCAAATCAGCGAGATTTGTCTGAAGGGAAGATCTCTACATTGGTCCTCTTTCACAGTCCCCTTTCAGAATACTCTTCAATTTTGATGTTCTTAATGTCATCTTTAATCCTTGTTTCTTTAGCAAATATTTCCGAATAAAAAAGTTTTCAAAAGATTTTTCTGAAGAATATTGTAAAAGATTTGTCTCGAATTTCTTCGAATTTGCTATGAAATGTTCTCTCGTGATATAGTATCCTCTTAAGAAGACCCCAACGTCAGAACTAATAAGTATTCTGAACAAAGACTTATAAAATTGTTTCTGAAATTTTGCATTTACGGCTGAAATACGTTATAGCAAATAAGGAGGTTTTCAAGAGTTATTAGGTCAGACTTGGAAATTAATAGTCGAATATTGTATACTTCAAACACTGAAGATACCTTTATTAACTTTACAGTAAAGTCAGATTTTTAACTTATAACAATCAAGTCAGATTTTTTTTTTTTTTTGTAAATGTCCTGAAATCAACTTAAAAAATATTTTAAAGAGATCCTTGTTAAAAACTTGATTGATTTAAAGTACCAAAAAGGCCTTCAATCTCAAACTATGGGAAGATTCTTTGAAAAATTTTTTTGAATTGAAGGGTGGTATAATGGTAAGCCACATTGTTCAGGAGAAAATTTTCCAAAAGAGTTTTTAATGAAAAACATAAATACTATGTAATCTAGTAGACGCATGCAATAGAATATTATGTGGTTAATGTAAAGTAGGTAGACATATATATAAAATAATGAATCGAGTTGGCAATAGGGTGCCATTTATTGGGAATTCCTGAAAATTTTTAAGTACCAATTTGGATAAAAAACTAACGAAAAATATACTTATCAAAATATATTTGTCATTAAACTGCTCTTCAGTTGTGCTTACTAAAATATTCACTGAATTCGCTTTAAAAAATTAAACAAAGGGATATAATGAGAATTTTTAAGGTTAACAAAACTGGCTTATTACCAATGTGAATTAAGAAATTATTGTATGAAATAAAACAGCTGCAGTATAAAAAGAATAGCATTTTAACTTCTTGATATATATTAGTTTAATTGCAATAGTTTTCAACTTATTTTTTTCTTCTAAAAATTATTTAAATAATCACGCAAAATTTTATTAAAAGTCAATTTTAAGTGCATTTAATTTTATAAATATATTTAAAACAAATCACCGAAATATTTGTTTTGAAATTATTAAATCTCTTTTCTAAAATTAGCTGAAAGTAAGTTATGAGTATTAAAAAGAGAATTTCATTATTTTTTTTAAATAAATTTCCGCTATGATAAAGGAGAGATGACTGGTTTGAATGGGTATTCAAATCAATGCCAATTGCGTTAATTAAAAGGCAATTTAAGCTGCAGGAAATTTAAAGGGAAACAGGAACTTTTAAAATTTCCTTCCTAAAATATCCCGTTCAATCAACCGGTTTTTTCCCATCTTATACAATTCGATGCAGATGGCTACATTCTATTCATAAGAATAAATAAATAAATAAATAAATATTTAAANTTCCTGAAAATGTTTAAGTACCAATTTGGATAAAAAACTAACGAAAAATATACTTATCAAAATATATTTGTCATTAAACTGCTCTTCAGTTGTGTTTACTAAAATATTCACTAAATTCGCTTTAAAAAATTAAACAAAGGGATATAATGAGAGTTTTTAAGGTTAGCAAAACTGGCTTATTACTAATAGGAATTAAGAAATTATTGTACGCAATAAAACAGCTGAAGTATAAAAAGAATAGCATTTTAACTTCTTGATATATATTAGTTTAATTGCAACAGCTTTCAACTTTTTTTTTCTAAAAATTATTTAAATAATCATGCAAAATTTTATTAGAGGTCAATTTTATGTGCGTTTAATTTTATAAATATATTTAAAAAAAAAACACTGAAATATTTATTTTGAAATTATTAAATCTCTTTTCTAAAAGTAACTGAAAGTAAGTTATGATAATTAAAAAGAGAATTTCATCATTTTTTTTTATAAATTTCTACTAAGATAAAGGAGGGATGACTGGTTTGAATGGGTATTCAAATCAATGCCAATTGTGTTAATTAAAAATCAATTTAAGCTGCAGGAAATTTAAAAGGAAACAAGAACTTTTAAAATTTCCTTCCTAAAATATCTCGTTCATTCAATCGGTTTTTTCCCATCTTATGCAACTCTAATCAGATGACTACATTCTATTCATAAGAATAAATAAATAAATAAATAAATAAATAAATAATTAAATTAAATTAAATTAAATTAAATTAAATTAAATTAAATTAAATTAAATTAATAAATAAATAAAAATTCTTTTTCTTATAAAAGATGATTGTTAAATGCATGTTTTAATTCTAGGTAGTACTGAGGTGATGTTGTGCTCTACTTTCGATTTCAATATTCCTATCTACTCAGGAGAATTACCTACTTCAGCCTTATGTACATTAATCGAATGTTGTGATGAAATAACTGGTACCACTTTCCTTTCTTGATAAAACAATTTTTTTCTACTTCGAATTATGATAATTTAACTGAGATTTATTATCAGAGGTTAAAAAATAAGCTTATGAGGGGAATCTATACTGCGGTTACAATTTAAGAAAAGAGATTGGGCTCTTTCAATGCCCAGAAATGGCATTGTACACCGTTAGGGATGCTTCCAATTAAGAACTGACTCTTCGAACCTATTTGAACTGACACTTTGATTAATCTAAATGATCTCGATTTTATTTTATTTTAATTTTTATTTAAGTCTTATTTATTATTTTAAGTCTGCATTTAATTAAGCCCTTATTTAGTTGTTTTATCGTAGTTCGTTGAATTTGCGACTAATCTGCTGATCTTGCCGATTTATTAGCCAAATCTGAAAATTATGATGAACAGCTACTTTTGAACTTATTTGAATGCAATTTTTGAAATAAGTTATTAGAAGTCATAAAATGGGAATGGTTTAGATAAGTAAAAGTATTGACTCTTGTTTGCATGAACAGCTAGATTTTATTGAAGAGAGGCACTTCTAATGGCTCACGATGATATTTCATACCAAGTGCTGCTAAAGGATTTTCAATCCTTATGATTTGTCCTGCCATCCCTTTGAAGTTGGCTGTGCTGAACGATCCTGTATAAAACGGGAAACAATTATTACACATTTTTTAGAAAGTTTTGATTGATAAACAACTCATTTTGCATTACCATAATTGATTTCTGAATGCAAAAAAAAAAAAAAAAAACACTTCTCGAATTTTAATAAAATAATAGTAAAATAGAACAAAAAATTTAATTAATTTCATGAAAAAATATTAGATTTATTACTGATTTAAGAGGCTTACAATTTTTGAACGCAGTTATACAAATTCTTTATCCAAAAATAATTCTGTGAAATTTATTTTTGTTTTTACTTATTTCTGCTTAATTTAACAATGGTCCCAATACTTTTGAATTGTAAGAGAGACAAATGTTTTCATTATTTTAAATCAATAAATTTTATATGACAAGTGTTCAAAGGAATCGGTATAGTAAAAAGTATTATGAGGATTTACACATAAAAAGTTTTTGAATGTCAGAAATTATTTCTAATACTTGAAATTGTATTTCGTAGGAGAAGTTATATTTGGTGAAGTTGGGGATCTAGTTATAAGCAAGCCCAGTCCCCTCTTGATTTCAGGTTTGTGGGGAGATGAAGATGGTTCGAAGTTTCGAGAAACATATTTCACCAAATATCCAGGTAATCAATCATATAGTTTTTTTTTAATTAAATGTCACATAACACTCTTAATTATTTTTGTCAAATAACTCCATTAATACTCTTAATTTTTTTTTGTTTTCTTGATCAAATTTTAATGCATTAAAAAATCAATCTGTTGCTGTTGTTGTTTCTAATGCTACTTGCCAGTACTAACAAGCCTGCTTGGTGGAACCAAGCGAAATTAAAGCAGAAGGTGCGTTTCTTGTTTTTCAGTAGAGCCATCTATGACCAAGAATACGACTTCTGTCCCACACTCGTCATAGTCTGTTTATAGGGCGGACCCACTCATCCAAAGATCGAACTTTTAACCTGAACCAGAGAACGATCAAACTCTAATTCAGTACCCCCAGAGGCATTAATCAAAACCAATCTTAATTGTTCATAGGGTTAGCCTCATATATACTAATTAATTAGTTCTAGCTATTAATCAAGTTACAAAACTAAACACAGAACGCTATTTAGAATTTTGACTATCCAAAAATAGCTGCAATTTGTTACAATATAGCCCCAATCTAGTTGAGCGGTGGAAAGTTTAGGTCCTTTAATATTAATTATCTTTCCACATATTTTGCCACAGCTGGAAATTATTTAAGAAAATTGAAAAATTTTGGACATGACTATCAAATTCGCTTATTCAAAGATGATTCCATGCAAAATTAATTTTTAATAATTCTTCATTACTTTTTTTATTAAATTATTGAATAATAATATAAAAGATTTTGAATTGTAGAATATAAAAATTTTACATCATTTTAAACTATGCCATGTTACTTAAATTATGTTGAATACTTAAACAAAATCGGTCGAATAGTTCTTGAAAAATACAAATTAAAAAGTATGAATTTTTTGAAATTTAATAACTAAAAGAGGAGGCAAGGAAAGAATAACGTTACTACAGTAACTGAAGAATGAAATAACTTGAAAGCATGAACAAAACAAAACAAAATTCTTCTAAGCAAAGAGTGCAGAACAATGAAAAAATTTAGTTACTCTTAACTTTTCAAAGCGTCTGAAAATTATTTTCGTTATTAAATCCTCAATAAATTTTCCTTCTTAATTATTTCTGTGTGGACTAATCTTAAAATTTAAAATTTCTTTTTGTAACATTCTCTTTTTATCATTTAGCAGTTTTTGAATTTAAGTACTTAATCCCTTCAATTTGAGTTAAACATTATTGATCACTTCAAAATAAATCTTTCCAAAAAAAACTACATTGATACTTATTAAAAGTTTATATTTCTGAAAAACTGTATTGATTTTATGATTTAATAAATAAAAACATTTGTAATGCGTAGAATTAAAAAGAAGTTTCCTGATGCTGTTCTGGGAATTAAAGAAAGTTATTAAATTATGTTTTATTCCTCTATTTTTTTCCCCAGGAAAATTTTGTATTGGAGATAACGGAATAATTAATCCAGTTACAAAAGGTCTCTTGGTGTTAGGTAGAAGGTAAGTTGATTTCAAAACATAAATTAGTAAGTCAATACCCTAATTATCTTTCATGAATATGTATGATACCAGCCAAATGGCAATGCTACTACAAAGTAAAGATTTATATGAATATTGGAAATTTTGAGATAATCAAATATTGCACCTAAATTCATCATTTTTTACTATGTGATTTGTAATAACAGCTTCTAAATGTTATTGTCCGATTTTTCTTATCATTCCAAGCGTAACAGAGGGGAAATCACACAAGTATTTCATTCTAAAAAATATATTAAATATTTTTGAAAGCAAAAATTCTACTAGAATATGCTACTTTAGAATGCAATGTTTAATTAAACTGCATAAAATAATGAAAGATCCTCATAATTAAATAGCAAGTTAATTAAAAGTACTTGTAACAGAGGGGACAAATAAAATTTCACATTTTTGACATGCACTGCTATTTATGTTAAATTCTGTGATTTGGACCCTCCTTAACATTATCTGTAATTTTTTTTAAATTATCACATTTCAAGGTAAAATAAATTATTGTAAGACTTTTAAAATTCCAACCCCCTTTTTATAAGTCCAAATAATGCATCGTAACAGAGAGGACATGGAATGTAACAGAGGGGATGTCTTACAAATTTAACAAAAAGTTAAAGAGAAATATCACTGTTAAAAGTGACTTTTCGGTTATTTAAAGTTGGAGTTGGCAACACTGCTATAATTGAAACCCGTGCTATATCTTTGTAGTTACATTTGAAAGTTTTTATTTCACCCACCCTGTTTAAAAAAAAACAAGTGCATTGTTTGTTTCTCTCTCAATTTCAGTTATTTGGGCAACACAATTAACTACAGAATTTTTTCCTAGAACTTTTCACACTTGCAAAATTATCTATAGCAACATCAAAAGAATCTCAGTGTTTTAAATGGTGACTGCTGTACATTAAATATGTCAGGTCCCAAAGTCCTCCAAGTTCCAAAACAAATCAATACCTCTGGGGGTACTGATCGAGGAGTTCCCTTATCTTTTGGATTGAGTTCAAAATTGGAAGGCTACGGAGTTGAACATTGGTAGCCGTAAACTCAAATTTGGGTCGGCTGTTCAACAACGGTTGTAAAATAAAAAGTCAATTGAGCGATTTTCGCAAGTCACTATATTTAGTAATTCTATGCAATTATTAGGCAAACAACTGTGATTTTAATAGAAAATTCACATTTTCGTCAATAGCACATACACATTTTATATGGTATTTTACCTACGCATAAAATATGGATAGGTCGTAGTACAGTAAAACTTAGATTTGCCAATTCTTATGTTTGGATGCATCTGCTTTGATATTTGATATGCTTCCATCAAGGTGCACATTTGACTTTGTGGATTTTTTGTCCATTTTCTTTGACAATCATGCACTCAGATCTACCAGAAGTCTGGTAAGAAAGTTTATTAGATGAGTAGAAATTTATAACAAGTGTTTTTTTGTTTCATCAGAAACTTTGTTACTAAGCTATTTCTTTTGTTTTGGTAGTAAGGTTACAGAGTATACATAGAATAGTGCAACGTTTTCTTGAAGATGCAGGTGATGCACTGTTTTTTTTTTTAATAGCTTTCCCCAATGCCTAAGGAATATTATAAGGAGAATATCCTTCCTGAATTTCTACTGCTTGTATCAGTGCCTTTTTATTTTTCCTTTGATATTATTTTTTTCCAATTTATTTATTTCTCTGTTAAGGTCTTTTCTCTTTTTCAAAATACTTCTGCCTTCATAAATTTTCATTTAATATTCTTTATCTTTCTCCTTACAAATATCTTTTTTTTTTGGAACACTCTAGTTCTATATTCTCTCATTCTTTCTGCTGTTGTTTTCCCCATATTGATTACTCACTTAAGAAACTTTCAAATATTAACTAAACGCACTATTAAATAAAAATGGCACAGCTTTGTATAAAAAGCGTGCTCTAACAGTGGAGGAATTGATTTAAATTAATTGAATCAAGATGCATTAGCACTTGTTTACATTCTAAGAGTTCCTTTTTAATGGTCAACCTATCAATTTTGTGTAACTGAGGGAACATTTAGTTTTCTCCTCTCTGTTACACCCCCTCTGTTATATGAGAAACTTCAAAATTTAAAATTTTTTTTTCTCAAAAATATAACATCACATGATTGTACTAATAGATTTAATTGTGTAAACCAAATATTAAGTTAAAAGGTTTTTTGTGTAATAAATAAAATAAACTTAAAAGAATAATTATAACAGAGAGGACAGTTTATATTTGAAATGATTTTTGACTTGAAAAATAAGATAAAATTTTTTTTTGACGGTATCCTCTGCATAATTAGAACCAGGAACAATTTATTTTACAATATAAATTAAACTGTTTGTAAAATCTTATATTTTTAATATAGAATAAATATTTTTAATAACTTACTCTTGTTTAAAATAGACAGTTTTTTTGGTAGAATAAGTCAAAATCATGAATGCTCTCAATTTATGATAAATTTTACTATAATCATGCGTAACTCCAAAAAATAACTTTTGAATTCATAAATTTCAACAAATTTCCTTTAAAATGATACCAAATGCAAGGATATTGCCTAAACTTTAAAAATTCACTACTGGTTTCAATTGGCACGGAATTCAGCTTTAGTCTTTTGCAATTTATAATTTCTTCCAAACGTGATTTCCACTTTTGTACATTTATTTAGAGTTGGACTTGATTTCTTTGGACTTTAATTTATTTTTAAATAATGAAAATTTAAAAGTCGTTCTCAAAACGCAATTCTTTAATTGTTATGGCTATTACAATTTTCAATTTATTTAAAAACCCTTGTCTTGAAAAATCCTTGCTAAAAAGTCTTGAAGTTCATATATACTATGTCAATTTCAGTAAAGATATAAACTGAAATATCTTGATATAACTACTGTGATATTATTTAGGAGTCTGCTACTTAGAATTTAGTGTCATTGGTCAAAATAATGATTAATCAAAACCTTATAAAACATTTCATGCTCCCAAACAAAATCTTTGCTTTAGATATAATGAATACGAGAGTATCATTATCATGAACGCACTAAATATTTGTTTTTAGAATCCTTATTATAAATGAAGTAGAAAAGTATATACGTTAAGAGTCACCAATTGTTGTTGTTGTCGTTGGTCATTGAAGCAAGGGGAGCGATTGTTTTTGTTTTCCCGTGGCGCCATCTATGGCCANCTTTCTGTCCATTTTCTTTGACAATCATGCACTCAGATCTACCAGAAGTCTCGTAAGAAAGTTTATCAGATGAGTAGAAATTTATTACAAGTGTTTTTTTGTTTCATCAGAAACTTTGTTACTAGGCTATTTCTTTTGTTTTGGTAATAAGGTTACAGAGTATGCATAGAATAGTGCAACGTTTTTTTGAAGATGCAGGTGATGCACTGTTTGTTTTTTTAATAGCTTTTCCCAATGCCTAAGGAATATTATAAAGAGAATATCCTTCCTGAAGTTCTACTGCTTGTATCAGTGCCTTTTTATTTTTCCTTTGTCTTCTTTTTTTCCAATTTATTTATTTCTCTGTTAAGGTTTTTTCTCTTTTTCAAAATACTTCTGCCATCATAAATTTTCATTTTATATTCTTTATCTTTCTCCTTACAAATATCTTTTTTTTTGTTGGAACATTCTAGTTCTATATTTCCTCATTCTTTCTGCTGTTGTTTTCTCCATATTGATTACTCACTTAAAAAACTTTCAAATATAAACTAAACACACTATTAAATAAAAATGGCACAGCTTTTTATAAAAAGTGTACTCTAACAGTGGAGGAATTGATTTAAACTAATTGAATCAAGATGCATTAGCTCTTGTTTACATTCTAACAGTTCCTTTTTAATGGTCAACTTATCAATTTTGTGTAACTGAGGGGACATTTAGTTTTCTCCTCTCTGTTATAAGAGAAACTTTAAAATTTTTAATTTTTTTTTCTCAAAAATATAACATCACATGATTGTACTAATAGACTTTATTGTGAAAACCAAATATTAAGTTAAGAAGGTTTTTGTGTAATGAATAAAATTAACTTAAAAGAATAATTATAACTGAGGGGACAGTATATATTTGAAATGATTTTTGACTCAAAAAATAAGAAAAAAAATTTTTTTTGACGGTATCCCCTGCATAATTCGAATCAGGAACAATTTATTTTACAATATAAATTAAACTATTCGTAAAATCTTATATTTTTAATATAGAATAAATATTTTTAATAACTTATTCTTGTTTAAAATAGACAGTTTTTTTGGTAGAAAAGTTTTTTGGTAGTTTTTTTTGGTCAAAATCATGAATGCTGTCTATACATGGTAACTTTTAGTATAATCATGCTCAACTCCAAAAAATAACTTTTGAATTTATAAATTTCAACAAATTTCCTTTAAAATGATACCAAATGCAAGGATATTGCTTAAACGTAAAAAATTCACTACTGGTTTCAATTGGCATGGAATTCAACTGTAGTCTTTTGCAATTTATAATTTCTTCTTATAATTTCTTATAATTTCTTCTTATAATTTCCACTTCTGTATATTTATTTAGAGTTGGACTTGATTTATTTGAACTTTAATGTATGTTTAAATAATGAAAATTTAGAAGTCGTTCTCAAAACGCAATTATTTAATTGTTTTGGATATTACAATTTTCAATTTATTTAAAAATCCAAAAATTCAAAAGAATAAGTAACTGCTCTAAAAAGTCTTGAAGTTCATATATACTATGTCAATTTCAGTAAAGGTATAAGCTGAAATATCTTGATATAACTACTGTGATATTATTCAGGAGTCTGCTACTTCGAATTTAGTGTCATTGGTCAAAATAATGATTAATCGAAACCTTATAAAACATTTCATGCTCCCAAACAAAATCTTTGCCTTAGATATAATGAATACTAGAGTATCATTATCATGAACGCACTAAATATTTGTTTTTAGAATCCTTATTATAAATGAAGTAGAAAAGTATATACGTTACGAGTCACCAATTGTTGTTGTTGTCGTTGGTCATTGAAGCAAGGGGAGCGATTGTTTTTGTTTTCCAGTGGCGCCATCTATGGCCAAGAATTCGATTTCTGCCACACCCATACGTCACACCCTTTAATGGGATTCATTCACAACCGGACTCCTTCTTATATCCATTCATTTATCTACAGATCGTAATTTTGACCTGAACGATTTGTCTCCAATTCAGTAACCCCAGAGGTATAATTTGTTATGGGAACATGGATGACTTTGTGATGCGACAAATTTAACGGGTATTAGTCACCTATTTACTATACCCGTTCTCGCTAACGTGAGTCCAGCACCCTGCCAACCTGGCTATCTCAGCCCCTAAGTCGCCAATTAATATCGATATATCTATCGATAGGGAATTGCTTTCAATAACTCTGTAGAATTTTAAAATTATTTTACTTCCGTTGTCTGCAAGAGTTTTCTGTTGTTTAATATTCCTGTCGTCCAAAATTAGTAGCTACAGGTACATGAAGTCATAAATAACTTCCGATGCAGATCGACACCAGTAAAGTTATATTATTGATGGATTATTGGTTCATTAGCTAGAAGATAGATTAATGTGATTATTGGTGGAATAATCCTCAAATGTGGCTTTAGAGAGTACGACCATTGTATTTTTGAAACTAATTTGGCATTGATTTAATGTGGGAATGCTTGGTAAGTAAATGTTGTTGAATAGCATAGCAATCTGAAATCTCTGAAAAATTTTCAAACAAAATCATAAAATCATCAGTTAAAAAGTATTTAGATGTAGCAACTAATCTGGGACAAAGAGAATACAAGTTTTGAAGTTTATTTTGTTAATAAAGTACTTTTAGTTAAAAACCATCATTTTTTTTGGATAATTAAAGCTTCTTTTTTTTCAAAGCTTTTTATTTCCAAGTTATTAATACTACGGAAAAATTCGTGGTTAAAGTTTTTGTAATAAATATTATGTTGTATTATATTAAGCGCCATGACAAATTCGCTAAGTGGCTTCCCAATTTATTAAATTGCGACAAAACAGCTATATCTTTACCTATTTGAATGCCAATTTCAAATAATGATTATAAAATATAAACCTAACACAAAATTAAGATTATTTAGATAAATAAAAGTACCAAAGCAAAGGCACACGAATCAGAAGTTCAGAATAGGAAAGTGCCCCTTGCGGCGTACGATGACGACATTTCCAGTTCATGGTTCCTATAGCAATTTTGAATCCTTTAATTTGCTTATTTTTTCCAAGTTTGTAATCGCTGTATTGAATCTCTTACTGGAATCAATGATCCTTTCTGAACCCAACATACTTGGCATCAAGTAATTTAAGTTCTTATTCACAGTGCCAAGTATCGGTTAAGCGAACAACATCATAATCCGCATAAGTTAAGGCGCTGTACAGTTTGTGTTTTTTTGGCAGTTAGGTCACGAACTTATGAAGGAAAAGAGAAAATCACTTATTTATTTGTAAGTGGTATTTTTCAGGACAATGTTTTGAACATGATTATTATTTTCGCGCATTTTGATAAATCTGATGATTTTTCCCTCAATCAACCCGTAAACACAGAAATAAGACAACCTTCAGGCCACACAAATTCAATAGTTTATCAAAATCCTTTTCATAAACTTAATCGTGAAATGAAGCATTCATCTGAAAACTTAGTTTTGGACATACGACAATTAAGAAAGTCCAATTCCAAGCAATCAAAGCATTCACTTATTACTCCTTCCAATGTGTCAGGGCGGTTTTCTTCGTCTTGAAAAGAAAACCGTTTCTTTTAGGTAGCTCATTTACTATTTTTAGGCTCTTGCTCGATCCACTAATCATATTTCTACCTCTTTTTCATTATCTAAAGGAACTTGTTTAGATACCTTCGATACTTCTCTTTTGTCTGCGAACAGATAAATTTCACCCCTTTAAATGCTTCACTTCAGAATTGACAATTTGTTAAAGATACAATTCATCTTACTATAGCAGAATTCGTGATCGACTTTTTTCGATATTTTATCGATTCAGGGACAAATTTCTTTTCAAAAGGTTTAAAACTCCTGCTCCAATTCATCCTATTCTGACCGGTATGTGTATAAATTGCTTAAATTTATCTGTGTATAAATTTTATGAATTATAAAGGGTTAAATGTTGCTTTATTCATTTTTTTTCAGTGATGCTACATTAAAACAACGTGGATGCCGGTTTGGTAGCTCTGAAATATACAACGTTGGTAAGTAGCACCTCAAAAGAATGTTGCGTATACAGGGTGACACGTATTTGCAACCCTGAATATCGATACTTTTTAGATTCCTTGTCAAAAATAAATCGGCTTATTAAGGGTCGTTACTTGATGTTTGATCCAAGAAAAACGAAAACGAATTTAATGAATGTCTAATGAATCAATACTAAGGAAGCAAGAGCTAAATAGAAAACCGGTTTTATTCCCTGAGGAAACTGAGAGTAGCTGAAAGGCTATTATTTCACGCAATTTTAAATCTTCGAAGGCAATCAAACTGGTTTTGATGTTTTCCAGCTCGCTTTTCTTAATTGTGATACAACGGATTTCGGCAGTGTTTTTGTTTTATCTTCGCTTAACTATTATTTTGGGGCACCAACGAGCATCTTTCCTGCTCTCTTCGGCATTGCTGATCACTGACAATACGAATACGTAACTCTCTCACTCCTTGATAGATGGCAGCACTATACTATTTCACCTCGTTCTGAGGCTCGCATTGACGTGACAAAAGAAACACTTTTTCCCAATCAACTTTAAGTGCTGAACTGCACAGAAATTCTGATTTCATTCACCATCACACTTTCACTGAATCATGTGAAACGCTCTCTGTTGGCAACGGATCAGACTTTTATCTTCTTTTAATGGAGAGCTCGCGGCGATAACTATATAAAACTTCCTAACTTATCTGGATTGTAGGTTCTGGATCCAAAATGGTTAGAGCATTCGGCAACGAACTCAAAAGTCCCTGGTTCGATCCCAGTCAGGACTGAAGAACCTCTTCCTCGCAGATCAATGGATTCTTTCTTTTGAAACCTCCGAAAACAAGTTTAGATAAAGTCAGACAATTTATCGTATTTTTTGGTGGCTGTCAGATCAGCCTGAAGTTTCCTGTTTTGCAATGCAGATTTGATTTCATTTCTTAAACAACTAAATTTGATTTTAATTTGATAACCGCTTTTATTGAAGAATACTTATTTTGGAACTTTAAATTAGTTGAAATTCTAAAATAATTCTTCGCAAAGAATTCTCTAAGAAAATTTTTTACAAAGTATAATGGGTTAAAAATTACTACTTTTAGGAAAAGATTTGTAGATTTAAATTAAATGATAAAAAACAACAAACAATGCTTAGTTTAAGACCACAAATTTAAAAAACTGCACTTCCATAAACAACAAATTAAACTAGCAATAAAACAATCTAATTGTTTACTATTAACTAATTTAAATCTTTGGTGAAGCGAGCTATTTTGAGAGCAAATTTAAATAAATGTTTAATAGATAAACATATTTTTATTTTAGTTGATCACTTTCCTGAAATCAGTGACTGTTTATGTGTTTCTCAGTTCAATAGTAGTAGAGATGAGAGAGCTGTTCTCTTTCTTAAACTGAGGGATGGGTACATGTTTAATCAAGATCTCGTTAAAAGGATACGGAAAAGGATTGCTGATGATCTCACACCACGTCATGTTCCCGATGTCATCTTAGAGACGAAAGATATACCGGTTGGTTATTTTCTAGTATATAAATTTCATATTTTCCCTATAGTCTAGTTATATTCCAATACAGGAGACATTTAAGAATAGCCACATAATAGTTTCGACTCGAGAAGTTTCTGCCATTACTGATACATGTCCATCAATAATGTTTTTGCTTTATTTGCTGTTTCTTCTGAACTTTGTGAAATTTGATTTGGGATACATATTTACGGTATTATTATCTATTAGGTAGGTTGATATTCAGATTCCGAGCATAAGGAACATAACTTATTTTCAAACTGAAACCTCCATGTGTTTTTGTTTGTTGATATATATCATGATATACAAGAATATTGCACTTTGGGTGGTAAATTTATGCCATTATTTGGTTATGTGTCGATCAATGATGAATGCAATAATCATGATTGTGAAGATGAAACTAATGCGGGTAATGTTTGTTCTGACATCATAATAGCAGTGGAAGAGATTACGTTTAATGAAACAGCCAGTGCCGATAATACATGAACTAATAATGTGTGCAATGAAATTGTTTAGTATTGCATCTGACAGTATTCAAGGAGGATTCTTGCAGATGTCTATGAAAGTGGAGAAGGAACCAGTCTAAAGAAGCTGTATTCAGCTTGGTTGGATCACCTTATGGTTGTATGGTACAGAGAAATCAAAAGAAATAAATCTCTTTTGTAAGATAAATTTCCAATAATTTGTTAGATGCTGATTTTGTGTTTCATTATAAAGAAGGACAATATATTTATTATTAATATTCATTTATTTAATAATATATTTCATAAAAATAACATAATAATATAACTTGCAGTAATATTAATATGATTATTCATAATTTTAGTAATGAATTGAATATTTGCTTTCGTTTTCTGTTGTCTGTGTTAATTTTTTCTGTCGTCTTCTCAAATATTTTTAATTTTTTTAAAATTTTTATGTAATTTTTTAATTTTAACAGAGTTTAATTTTTTTTAAAAATTAAACACTGAAAAACAAAATTCTTGAAATATTTAAAAATTTTGTCTATAGATCTCGATAACAAATAGGGTTACTGTGGGCTAGAATAAGGCTGCAAGTTAAAATTTTTGAATAAGATTAAAAGAAGAATTAAGAGAGTCAGACAACGATTCTAAGTTACTATTTAATTGTCACTTAGAGTCACCTAACTGCAAATTAATTGGCACATAGAGCACAAGGTGGTCGCTTTGTCCAGTAAACAAGAACTTAAAAAAAGTTCAGAAAACAATTTTGGTTATAATTTTTTTTAATCATTTAGAATTACCTACTACAGAGTATACAAGAATCCCTAAGTCAAGGCTAAGAAATAAGAAATGAACGTAATTAAAAAAAAATATTCATCTCTATGATCGACTCATTTATTACATGAAATCTCAAATCTTTCCCATGTTTATTTATAACTTTACGCAAAGGATTAGAAAACTCATTATAGCTAGCATGCACTGCTTCCTCTGAATCCCAAATCTTTATCAATCGTTCATGGATTTTTTCTATAGTTAGTCCTTTCGTAATTTCAATCTTTGAGAGCATATACCCCCATAAAATAATCAAGTATATCCGCACAAATGAAATCGGAAAAATTTAATCTGCGCCATGTTTAGACTTTCTTTTGATTTGTGAGTGGGCGCTGAGTCTTGTTGAAAGCAATATGATTGCTCTCCAAATAAATCTAAAGCAAAATCATTCAAAGACTTATTCTAATTAGATACCAACGTTGATTTTAACTCTTGAATCAAGGAAAATAAGTAAGAGCTTTCCTTTCTCAGAAATCGGACCCAACACCATCATTTTCGGCGCATTTTAACATTTTTATACTGCCAACTTATCTATAGAATGTCAGCAAGACATACTACTTGTACTCGATAGTTTTGCAGGTTGTGACTGTCTAGTGGAATAAAAAAAAAGTTTCTTATCCGAAAAGAGAATGTCACGATCCGCTTACCGACGTAGTAGCATTTTCCTCTTTGTATCTCTAGCTTGATTTTCAGCGCTGCATGAATTCGTTGTTTTTTGCATGGTTTCAGCTGCAAATATTCTTTGAGTATTCTATTTACCGTTCATGTATATATATATTTAAATGAATCGAACAGATTCTCGTGAATAGCACCTAATCCATTCTCTAACAGCTTTCACTGCGTTCGTTGTCATATCCGCTCTTTTGGATCCATTTTTATCAGTAGAAAAACTACCTGGAAAATGGCTTGAAATATTTAAATTTTCTTAAATATTCAAATCGGACTTTTTTTTATTAGTTGCTAAATGCAATTCACTACAAATTTAAGAAAAAAATGAAAAATTAATTTTTTCCGTGAGTGAACAGTATTAAAAGAACTACTTGAATTACTCATATCTTGCTCAGTTCTTAACGAATTTTTTTCAAACTTTAAAGCAATAATTTTCTGATCAATTTTAATTTGATCCAAAAGTTTGTTAAATTTTATTGAATATTTTTAAAGTTATAGATTTGAAAAAAAAGAGATAATTCATGTTTTTAAATTTATCGCATGGTCGTTATGCTCGGATTAAATGATATTATAATTTATATAAATTTTTTAAACTATGAAGTTAGCATAAGAAACAATATCATGCTGGTTATACAATTAAGTAAAATGTAAAAATTAAGTAAAATGTACAGTTTTATCAATTTTTATAAATTTTGATCATGACTGAAAGATATCAACCGATTTCATAATTTTCAATTTGCTTTTTTCTTTATATAGCATTTTTTCGGAACTAAAGCGTTTTGAAAATGAAATTTTGGTTTTCTCGTTCTATCCTAATGCATAGATATATAATATTTCTTATAATTTAATTAGTTTGTTATGAAAATCTCGGTGTTGTGCAAACAACAAGGAGAAAATACTAAGATGAATTCGGACTAGGCTTAATAACAAAACCGAAGCGGATATATTATAAAATTATTAAATTTTATTGGCAGATTTATGTAATTCTTATGAGAATAAAATTATCTTTATTATGCAACAGACATGCTTTTAATAACATTTTACTTCTGCCTTGTTCAGCATCTTGTGAGGCAAAATCAAATTTTCACCTTCTTGTGATTAATTGTAAGCGAAGCTTCGACGGTTTTCAAACGTCAAGAAGAGTTCAAGAATGGAGTAAATTTATCTGATTTTGGTGTAAACTTTCTCATTTATTGGAGTTTTGATTTAACTACACCATTTAAAGTTAGTATGAACGCTAGATTCAGTATTAACTTCAAATAACATTGGAAGATTTAGAATTTTTCAACACCGTACTCGAATAGTTACAGTTTTTACAGTGTGTAGAATTGTAAAAGGCGTCATGCGCCCATCCTTTAGTGTTGAGGCACTGTATTCAACAATCTTGGGATTTTGACTTGACTTAATCTGTAATTTACAGTCTTCCCTCACGGAAAAATTAAGGTATGTCTGAGGTATTTTTCAAAGTTATAAATGAGGTTGTTATTTAAATACGCCGTTAGGTTACAAAGCGTGCAAATGAATATCGCAAATATATCTCAATAGGTATATATGTATCAACCTGAGGTGGAGATCAACCTAACATCTGTGGAGAGGTAGATATTTACTACTTTAAAGTGTTTCGTTTTCAACCTTAGATTATTACTTATCAACCTGAAGTATATTTTCTTACACCAGTACAAATAATTACAAAAACAACAAAAGGTGTTTAATTTAACACTTCAGATTATTCTGGATCTACCTCAAGTGTATTTTTTGACAGTTGTAAAAGTAATATTTTACTTACGTGAGGTATTTTTTGTTCTACCTCAGGTTATTATATTTCAACCTCAAGTATATATTTTTATACTTGTTGAGGTATTTTTTTTATCAACGTAAGGTGCGTCATTTTACACATCAAGTTTTTATAGATCCTCCTCAAGTATATTTTTCGTTCCCATTGGGTGGGTTGTTTTTTATGAACGTGAGGTGTTTGATGTTCTGCTTTAGGTTATTATTTTTCTACAAGTCAGTGTGGACTTATATAGTTGTTGAGGTATTTATTTATCAACCTAAGGTGTGCCATTTTGTACTTTTTTGAACTTTTTTTGTACTTTTGTTGATTATTATAAATCAACCTCAAGTGTATTTACTGACACTTGGAAAGGCTATTTTTTATTAATGTGAGGTGTTCTATGTTCTACCTTAGGTTATTACTTCGTAACCTCAAGTATTTATTTTTCTTATTTTAGAGGTACTTATTTATCAACCTAAGATGCGATATTTTACACTTTTATAGTTCATCGTAAAGTTATTTTTTTAAATACTTTGCAATGGTAATAATTAACAAATGTGAGGTGTTATACGGTCCACCTAGTTTATTAATTTCTAATCTCAGTATTATTTATATTATATAAAGAATAAAGCATATCCTTAACTTTTTTCACTAGTAGCGATCTTCATTTATCAACCTGAAGTTTTTAATATTACACCTTTGGCAGTAATTGCTTTGTTTGCTAAGCTATAAAATTAAGTTTCAAATACATACTTCTTCTGTAATTTTAATAGGATTAATTAAGTTATTTTGAAATGAGACTTGTTTAAGTTCCACAGTTAAAAAAATTTTTTTTTGCTGGAGCTCACATTTTTATAAGCTAGATGTCCAAGGTGCTTGAATTTTTAAAACCATAAAACTGAAAATTTAAATAATTGGTCAGCTGACATTCAAAATATTTTATTTAAAATTAAAATTTCGTTTCTTTTTTATAAACCAGCAAAATTATTTTAAATATTGATTCTGTCTCCCTGTTGAAACTTGGAAGTATTGGAACCTAAAAGACAAAAATATGAATCAGTAGGAAAGTCATAATCACAATAATAGCGCCAGGTTTTAAAATATTAAAATATCAGAAATCATAAATTGTTTTTTTCCTGATTTAAATTAACTGGATGAAATTAATTTTCTTATTCATATAAATGGTACTCGACTTCGGTTATTTCTATTAAATCCTTGTAGCTAAAAGCGTTTAAAAGTGTGAAAGGTACCACAGCTATAAAATAAAATACACTGAAGAAAGTACTACTATCAACAATCTTTACAGAAATTCACATATTTAATTCCAATCTTATTAGAAAATTTTAACACTTTTATTTTCCCATAATTAAGCCTCCATCTTCCATTATCGAGCTCATAAGTTTGATAATTTGATTTTCTTTTGTTTGTCTTACAAATCTTTACCTATACTCAATAAGATTGGTCTATATATTAAACTTTTTGCCAGATTTCAGATAACTAATTGTTTTTAAATACATTTTTGACTCTTATTCTGAAAAGGACTTCCGTTATTGTCAATCACATCAGAGTTTCGCAGAAATAGTTATTTTAATATTTTAATCAATGTAATCAAGAATCAATCATTTAAAAACATAAAATTTTAAAGTAAGGTACCAATTTTTACACCCAATCGAATGAAACTAACGACAAGCTGATGGGAGCATTTGTTTTAAAGTTGTAAGCAATTTCATGAAAGGAAAGTATCGAAGAGAGAACGAGTTGAAATATGTAGTACTTTTGAAAGAGGTTGAGTGAAATAGTTCCTACGTAACTTATAATTCCGAGCAGAATGAAACAAATTGTTAGTTGCTACAATCATCTGTTTAAATATAAAAATATATCTCATAGGGTGAAATTCAAAAAAAAAAAAAAAAATGCGCAATACTTTCAAACAATAAATGTTTTTATTTGCAATTGATTTCATTCGATTCAGCATTAAAATTACATAAGAAACAATACTGATTTTTTTTATAAAAAAATTAAGATTTCAAAAATTAGCTAATTTTTTAAGTAGTGAACCATAAGCAGTTGCATGAAAATTCTCATAACCTTGAAAAAAATTATCATATAAACTTGAAATCGGGTTTTATTTAATTCTGCTTAATATTCTAATAAGTATCAACAATCTGATTAGTAAATAATTAACACGGATAAATTGCAAAAAATTTTCATGTAGTGAAATATACCAGTTCTGTGCTCAAACATGAAAAAGTGAGCTAGTAGAGTTATTAGTTTTTAATTATCAACTGTCAGGCAAATAATTGTTATCAATGCTTATATAAATTCAGTAGTTTATTATGCGAGATTACTTTTTCTTTTTAGTGTAAAATCTGACCTATTATCCTGGGGAAGGCTGAGCAGTAACTTGCTAGCCACTTCTTCCGCGTTGCTGCACATGTGCTATATACAGCCTACGTCATCTCAGCAATATAACGTTTCACCTAACAGCGTCACCCTTAACAGGAACGAGAAATATTCTGATTTTTCTCTCTTATTGCTAAGCCTACGACAACAGCCTCTAAGAATATTCTTCGACTTTAATTATTTAAGATCAGGACGCGTCTTTAAAACAAAAATAATAAAAGTTAAAATTTGAAAATTGAAGCATGTTTGATTAAAAGTGATAATAAATCAATAAATGTAACTTACCGAATTTCGCATAGACTTTCAATTGTCAACACACACGCCATTCGCTGGCACGCACGGCACTCTGGGAAGGTTGTATGAAGTGTAATTTAAACAACCTCAAAATAAGCTTTGGTATAAATAAAATGACTTCAATAAATACCTCACTCTCTTTATTAGATATAAGGTAAATTTTTTGTACCTCATAAATACCTTTTTCGTTACAAGTGTCAGAAAAACGACCCGGTATACCTTTGAAATCCCCTTATCAATCTGGTTGATATGAAGTGAATTTAAAATAACCTCAAAATAAGCTTAGGTATAAATAAAATGACTTCATACACCTCAATAAGTACCTCACTATCTTTAGTTGAACCAAGGTAAATTTTTCTATACCTCATAAATACATATTCTGTAATAAGTGTCAGAAAAACAACCTGCATACCTTGAAAATCACCTTTGGTTGTTTTCTTACCAACCTCAAATATACCTCATATATACCTCAAAACAAACTAAATACCTCACATTTTCGTAAGGATTGTGTATAACCCTATTTTATTCGAATGAAAAGCGTCGATTTTATACAACAACGCTCTTTAACAGAAAAAAAAGCTTACAGTAGTTTAAACAAAACCTGTTTTACTAATTTAAAATAACAGCAATAAATGTGTTATCAGATGCTGAATTTACCAAAAATAAATCTTCTTGTTATTATAAACTACAGAGTAAACTAGATATTCTTAAAATCAAAATGTTTCTAATCAAATTTTCCAAAGCTAATTGGTTACACTGTCTTTCATTCATCTCTAAGTATCATAGCGCCTGTCTGACACTAATTTCATGGGATTTCTGCAATAGTTTTGTCAAAAGTACTGGTTTCATGAGACTTTGTCCTATTTTAAGTTTTGAGAAGTGAATTTAAAAAAGGTTCGAGAAAAGTTTTTCAAACATCAATGATTTACAATGTGCTGATTAAATAGACATCTTTCATTTGCACGTGGCTTATTAAAATATTTTAATCTTGATTTTTGTTAATGAGTTGATTTATTGATTGACATTTTGTCTCCTTTCAACACCTTTTTTTTGTATAAATTTAAGTTTGATTATCATAAATCAATTAAATAAAAATTAAATTTATTAAAACTCATTTTATTTTTGATTTTTTTCCAGATGAATACGAATGGAAAGAAATTAGAATTAATAGTGAAAAGAATAATCAATAACTTGCCTGTCAACTTAGATTCTGTCAGTAATCCAGAGAGTCTGAAATGTTATCAAAACAGGAAAGAGCTGCAAGATTTTAAATGATACTGGAGATAGTTTCCCTGCAAAAAGTATCTTCCTTTTGATGTTCTAAACTTTGTTACTATTTATTGAAATCACAAAGTTATAAAATACAGTTTTGTGGTTATCTCTGCTTTGTACAAATATTTCAATAAAGTGATTATTTAAAGTGCTAGTGTAATGACAATTAAGTTTAGCAAAGTTTCTTCAATTTTGCCATCACTTGAAAACTTCACCGCACTATTATCAGGTCTTATATATGTATATGTTTTAATTGTTAATGCACAGTCCGCAAGAAAAAGACATCACCCTGATAAACTCCCAAACTAAGTGTCAATCTTAATGAATCTTGGGGGTGACCTCAAATATGCTAATTAATTAGTGCTAACTATTAATTAAGTGACGTATTCAGACACAAAAACGTACTTTCTCTGAATAAGCATACATTTTTTTTACATATTTGGAATCCTGGCCCTTGAGTAGACAAAATTTCGAAAAAATTGGGTCGCAATAAAGGTTTATATATTTGGCGATAGTCCAGAAAACAGCCAACAAAAGTCGCCGCCGCAAATAAATACTTTAAAATAACCCATAGACTAATTCAAAAGAGGAATACTTAGTTTAACTTGGTTGCTAAGCACAACCAAGCTCTGACTGTAAAAAAAAAAGAATTAATTTTCTGTGATTGTTCTGGGTTGTTGTTGCTGTTGTTAATTTACATCGCACTAGAGCTGCACATGAGCTATTGGCGACGGTCTGGGAAACATCCCGGAGGATGATCCGAAGACACGCCATCACAATTTTGATTCTCTGCGGAGGGGATGGCACCCCCGCTTCGATAGCCCGACTACCTGCGCGCGAAGTCGAGCACTTTACGGTAGCACAGTTTAACGAGGACCAATACCGCACACCCTCGGTCCCTCTGATCCAAGTGGTCACCCACCCGCACACTGACAGTGATGCTTGACTTCGGTGATCTGCTGGGAACCGTGTCCACTGCGGGACGTAATTGCTCGGGGAGGTTTAATTAATAGTTAAAAAAAAAATATTTCGAAGTTTCTATGCAATAGACAATTTTTATCAACATTCTGTCCAAAATGCAAAGATTTTTTGTTCTTTTAATCTCCTTTTAGAAGAAAATTTGAATCAATTTATAAATTATTTACGATTTTCTAAGCTTTTAGAATTTAAGTGCATGAACTTTTCATCTGACATTATTTAGATTTTTTAAGTTGTTTTTACTATATTTTTACGTGGATTTCATACTTATTATTGATATACAAAATTTTAGGGATAATCATTGTTACAGCTTTAATCGAATTTTCTAGGCAAGAAAATTTGAAGAAACAAAAAAAAAGTGCTTGGAAAATAAAAGGTAAATTGTATAGTAATTCTAATGGACATTCACAAGGTTTTCTATAATTTACGATATTTCTTTTTTCTATAACTCATGGAATTGTTGAATGTTAAGTGGCATTTTAAAAGCATTGAATTATGTTATGTTTAAGAATAAGATATTGTTCAGTGCCAGCCATTTGAAAAAAAAAAAGAATAAGATATTGAAATAATATGTTTCATATTTTTTGATTCATTGTTTAAAATATCGCTTCATTCTGCTAGATATTTAGGTTACATGGTTTTCTTTGGATAAAGATGATTTTAAATAGCATCCTCATGTTTCGATACATTCTGCAACTTACGTTCGCAAATTCACCATAAAATATCGCACATCATGTTCTTCAATTACGATAAAATACATTTACCACCAAATACTGCTACTATTATTATTTTTGTCTCTTATATGTATCTGATGCGATACTCTCTTTTTAAACAGAACTTGTAAGGTCCTTAAGATAATGAAATGGGGGCACAAAAACTTAAAAGATAAAATATTCAATTTCATTAACTCAAAATATCTGGTCTCAAAATTTTAATTTTGAAGTTAAAGATAACTTTTACTATATTGATGTTATGGTTCTTTTACGTTTTTAAAGACCACATAAATCCTATTAAAATATTAAAATGCATATGTTTACTTTAACGAGTGTAAAATCCTTATCAAAATAATGATCATGACCCAAATGTAAAGCAGTATAATTGATGATAAAAACTCAACTGGCTTCAGAAAATATGAAGAGGGAAGTAAAAGTCGACATGTTTCGAGCGCTCAAATCTAAGCGCCCATTCTCAAGACTTGTCAGGCTTGAATGACTTGTGACTTTAATTATTGAACGTTCCAAACATGTCTATTTTTATTATCATCTATTATTTTTTTTAAATCAATGAAGTTTTTATATTTTCGGCTCAGTTTCTTAGGATTATCTATTTAGTTACACAACATATTAAATTATTTTACTGGATATTAAAATAAGTTTTACGTACGATATAGGCACAGGCTTTTAGATTGAAAAAATAATAATTCACTACTTTCTAGAAAAATTCAATGCAGTACAATTATTATTTTTATTTTATTTTTTTGCTGCAAGTCTTAACATTTTGTAAGGACATAAAAAAATTCCGTTTACAATTGAAATTTCAAAAGTCGAATGTGAAAATGGAATGTCCCCTAGCACCAGGAATCGAAATTAAATAGTTACAAGGACAGTTATTTCAAACAAGTTTGTGTTCCCGTCCTGCTCGAAGTTGTTTGAAAAGGTATTTTTTATCTATCGATCCCAAAGTTTATTCTACATATATTTTAGGGTATACTTTAGGAGTATTTCGATCGAGTTTATTTCTACACCCTTATTTGCTAATAATTATTAAATGATTTGCTTAAAATAAATTATTCAAGCTATATGATTTAATGCATTTATAGTATAATAGTAAACTGGGCATCCATCGCATATCCTTAACCTTGATGTCGCTATCATTAAATAAATGAAATAAGCTTAGATAAATAATAAAAGTTAATTTTCTTCTCGTTTTAATTTTCAAGGAAGAATATGTTTCGATCAAACTGATTTCATTCTGGAAATAAGGAAATTATTGAGTATTGGAGCAGCATCATTCTTATCCTCTTATGACGAAATATGGGAAAAATAGGTTTTCACAGTTTCTGTAAGAAGTACTTCTCGCCGCGTATTTTTTTTTCTTTATCAAAATAAGTTCGAAAATTGCATATTTTCTACTGCATTTCTTTTAAAAATCAGTTGATTCTGAAATTGGCACGGCTTCAGAATCTTTTTATAAATTTCAATTTTTAGTATTTGCTGTTTAACAAAATGAGGCATTTTCCTGATAACAAATTACACTACAATAATATCTTGGGAATCGTGCTAAAGTTAAAAAGTAAACAAAATATTTTAGTATATTATCCGAAAAAAAATCTACATGGTATCATAAAGAAAGAGTAAAAGATATATTGAAATAATTAGTTGGATAGTTCTATGAATCACACGTGGTCAGATAATTAAAAATTTAAATTCACTACTAAGATGTTAGGACGACATTTAAGATACTGAGATATTTTAAGACGCTTAGAAATTTTGGCTACGCATTTGACAGCTTTTTATATTTATTATCTTTATACTCTTTGTAGTGACTTATAAAACATCAACACTATTTTAGATGATCTATGTTGAAGTTACAAGAGACAAAAAAAGAAGAAAAAAGAAAAAAGACAATTAATAATTTATAATCTTTTTTCGAAAAAAAATAGTATGCTTAGTAAATAATCAGCTGTTCATCTGCATCAAATAATTTTAAACAGTAGAATAATTTTAATTTCTTAACAAGGTATTATTCTTAGCCAGCAGACAATGATTCTTTTAAGAAAAACTTGACAATAATTTAAAAAGGAACTTTACCTTAAAGAAAACTTAAATTAAAGTACTAAAAAATTGATTAGCATATTAATGAAGAAATAATATACGTAGTAGCGTGAAGAATAAGATTTTTAAAGATGTAAAAATTTAATTAAACAGTTGATAAAATAATTCTGCGAACACTCCCGGAGAACTGATTAAAAATTTTCTTTTAAGATTAAGACGATATATAAGATGTTGAGAAATTTTGAGATGCTTAAAAATGTTGACTACGTATTTTTATGAATAATTATAAAACATATATTCAAGAAATTGATAAATGTATTATTCCAAATCCATGCATGCGCATGTATATTATTGAAATTGTATCAGTTATTGAGAAAACAAAATAAAAAATAATCATATTAAATAAGCACAATTTGGTGCATAATCATATTCTATCAGAAGCATGCTTTTATAAAATTCGACATTCGTTGACTAAAATGTTTTTTATTCAATAAAATGTTTCACTTAAATTTCCTTACTAAATTATAAAAAAATTATTAGACGACTAAAAAGGAAACATCGTATTTTATAGTTTAAAAAAAAATAAATAAAAAGATTAACAATCAGTTATTAGAGAAAAAAAATATGAATGAAATTTTACGCTACGTGCGCGAAGTCAAGTTCCTTGCAAGTTAATCACATTTTAATATTAATCGCCCCATTTTATTATTTCTTCATTGTCACCAAATTATTTTTTAAAAAATAATTAATTTTAATTTTCTCAGCTTCTACTAAATAAAAGCAGTTGAAACTTTAGATTTTTCAATTGAAAAATATGTAGATTAATATGGTATAAACAAATTCATACCTCATAATTCAAAAGTTTTTCATCCTCAATTTAATTAAATAATAAATATTTATTAAAAATTATTTTTCGCATGAAATTATCGTTGGGTGAATGAGTTTTATGAGTGGATACAATTTTTCTTAAATTGCTTTTTCTTAGTTTTTAAATTTTGACTAAAAACACAAAAAGTGAAATTAACATTAAGGGGTCCAAACTTTGAATCGCTCTCCTGACCAAACTATGGGGATCACATTTCCCAGATTGCGACTACCCCCTATATTTTGTAGATTAAGAATTCAAATATGCAAAAAAAGAATTTTTATTCAGAGAAAGTACGTTTTTGGGTCTGATTTCGTAACTTAAAATATCGTCTGCACTTATTAATTAGCATATTGGAGGTCACCTCCTCGAACTATGAAAATTGAATCCTAGAACGTGAACATTAGATCATTATACCAAAACTTATTCTGGCTGTTCCGTCTTTTTTTGCTCACCGTACATATTAAGGTGGCCAATTCGCTGTAAACCAACTTTATTATATGAAATGAAAAATGATAAATGAATAATAAATGAAAAATAAATGAAATAAAATATAAAAATGAATGAATATAATAAATGAAAAATGAAATATCAACGAGTAAAATTTTCAACCATTTTGAATAGTCCAGAAGAAACTCCTTTCATACTTGCGAAGTTAGAATTTATGTAGTTATTTGGTTTTAACCTTAATTATTTTAAAGATTTTTTAGATTATTTACTTAAGACTGTATTTTTAGATTAAAATAGTTCCAGTTTGATTTTATTAGCTTTTTTCGTATGTAACAATAGATTAAATAATAAGTTTTAAGACGTGTCTTAACTAGCCCTGTTGCATCAGACTTGTGTGAACAAAAGTTTTTTTTAAAAAAAATTGTAAAACATGCATTTAAATTAGCTGATGTATAATTCAAGTGAAGACAAACATTTAAATTTTAAAAAATATGTTCGAAACAATTATTAATAAGGTTTCTTAGCTAATCTATAAAAATTATCCACACAAGCCTCACGAAAGACTTGTTATTTTATTTTGTGATTGTTACTGCTGTGGAATTGACCATCAATTTTCATATTTGTTCCTTATCTTAAAGACTAAGAATCGATAGATTTAAAATGTGTACAGGAATGAAATGCAGAGTGTTCTCTAATGACCACTCTTAAAATCTTTATTCGAATTCTAGTAAAAAATGAAGTCAAAGAAGTATAAACATTAAGAGTCTCGAATTAGTATTTAAACGAAGAAAAACAAAAAGCTATCGGAATTTAACGAATCACTGCACGCGCAGTAGAACACGGCTCTGAAAACATTCAAATTCGAGGATTTGAATACAAGACTGGTTAAGCAATCAAACTGGTTGTGCTGGATTCAAATCTGCCTTCTTTAGCAGTGATTCATTAAATTTCGTTTTTGTGTGCGCTATTCCCTGAAATACTAATTTGCGATCTTTTACTTATATACCTTTACTTTATTTTTCACATGGATTACAAAAATACATATTAAAGGCATTTTTTATAGAACACACGGATCAAAAATATGCATGCTACAGTACTTATTTTTATAGAAGTCAGAACGTACTGATGCCTTAACAGTACAGTTAAATCAGGGCTTTGGGCAGACATTCGAAATACAAGCTGGGACAAATTATTAAGGAGGCTGAATTTATCACACTTATCGCACACAGTTATCCACACATAGTTATAATATTGACTGCGAATGTTTTCATTTTAACGCTATTGTATATATACATACGTAGTAACTTTTAGGGCCACATTGTGGGCCTCCTATTAAGGTAGGTCCTCTGGTAGGGTACACTACTACCAGGTAATATAATACGTGATCCAATTTGAATATTATGGGTCAATATTATGGTGAGATATAGGGCCATGTTGTAATACAGAATATTGACATCGAATTTCCTCATTTTAATGCTAATAATCACACTATTATATATACTCGTATTTACACACATAATAACATATAGGGCCACATTGTGTACCCCCTAATCAGCGTATAATTATTTCCTCTGGTGGGATACACTAATAACCGGTAATATAATAAGCGGTCCAATTTGAATATTATAGGTTAATATTAAGGGGATATATACACATAGTTATCCAGCATAGGTCATTCCGTTATTTTGAAAAAGAAGTTTGCTGTGTTCTACAGTTAACAATTCAGCTTTTGCAAAAGTAGCTTCTCTTTCATTAAGATGCCTAACCTTTCATTAAGATATGTATAAAAATGTTTTAAATGTATCATTAAAGCATTGATTTTGTAATTTTTCTGGTGCCTTACTAACAATTTTTTTCTCAAAGCAATGTAAGGGAATTTTGAACTTAAATTTTGAGCAAAAAAATATACTCAATATTTCATTGTAATCTTTTACACTAAATGAAAACTTTTCTTCTACAATTTTCCGAAAAATGAAAATAATAATCTTTAAAAGCAACTAAACTTTGCTATGGAATGTAATCTGTGAATCAGTTTTATTTATTTGAAATGTCTTGACACAAGTTAAGTACCAGTAAAATTGCTATTTAAAATGAAAAGTTTTAACGTAATTAGAGATCATGTTTGCTCAAACACAAAGGTTTTCAAAGTTTAGCTGTGATATATTGTAGTATTAAATATAATATATTGTGAAAAAAATTGTTGAACTGGTAAATTCGTAATACAAAAAACAGCAAAAATTTTACTTCTAGCGGCTTTTACAGTAAATATATGGATTTAAATTTTAAAAAAAATATTTTGAAATGAAGTAATGTTGCACAGTAAATTAAATTCAACTGTTATGTATTTAAATATGTTATCAAGTTGAAATTTCTTTCATGCAATAGTGCTAAAAACTGAATAAATATGTTATGACATAAGCATGATTTATTTTATTTTATTTTATTTTAATTTTTAAAGTTTTCAATTCAGTGAGAGGCAATCCAATAATAGAATTAAGATAATTAAAAAAAGTTTCTTTTGTTGTGATAAATATTGCATTCTATTCATTGATAATGAGCCAGTTGTAAATATGTAAATATAAGTTATTTTAATAAATTGTCATTTGCTATCATAAGAAGTTATCTATATATTACTCTGCATGCGCCTTCACATGAGAGCCCGACAAATGCATAACACGTTATCAATTAAAATTCGTTCAATATTTAAATATTAGTAAAATTGATATTTAAAATGAAGAGTTTTAACATAATTAGAGATAAATTTTTTTTAAAAACGATAGTGCTAGAAACTGAATAAATATACTATTCAGGTTTTTTCTCCTTACAAACTTCCTAAATTTTTAATATACTATTAAAATATGAATGTATATCACGCTATCAATTGAAATTCATCTATTATTTAAATACTAGTAAAATTTGTATTTAAAATGATGAGTTAAGTAATTAGAGATCAAAAATATTTGCTTACACAATAGTGCTAAAAACTGAATAAATATTCTATGCATGTTTTTGTCCTTACAAATTTCCTAATTTAATAATTTATTATTAAAATATGAGTGCATTATTAAATATGAGTGTTATTATTAAAATATGACACGTTATCAATTAATATTCGTTCATTATTTAACTATCAATAAAATTGCTATTTAAAATGAAAGATTTTAATATAATTAGAGATGTTTGTTCGTTCACAAAGGTTTTCAAAGTTTAGCTGCGATATATTGTGATATAAGATATAGTGTATACTGTGTACTATATAAATGTTTTTACATGTACTAAAAGCTCAATGCATTTACTATGCATGATTTTCCACCTTGCAAACTTCCTCATTTCATTATTTACTATTTAAATATAAATGCATAACAATCTATCAATTGAAATTCGCTCATTTGGGAAGCCACCAATGAGTTATAGAATTGATTTTATAAATTGAAACCATTTAGATTGGAGTTAAGCATAACCCTGAATAAGTGTATTCTTTTATTTGGAATCTTATGCAAAATTCATGAGGTTATTGAGAAAGTATTTAATTATTCAACTGAGTGAAATATCTAATAATTTAATCCTGCTTTGTATTTAGCACATTATAAGAAAAACGAGTACAAAGAAAAATATTATGTTTAGCACTGAGGTGAAACATCTCTTTTTAAAGGTTAATAATGCCAGCATATAATAGTTTAAGCTGGAATTGTTTTTTTTTTTAAAACTTTAGAATTATTTTTTCCATTTTTATCTAATTTAAGTTAGAGCAAAATTAAACTTAATGAGCAAATTTGATATGTTATTTCGAACAGCTATATATATATATATGTGATTGTTACTGCTGTGGAATTGACCATCAATTTTCATATTTGTTCCTTATCTTAAAGACTAAGAATCGATAGATTTAAAATGTGTACAGGAATGAAATGCAGAGTGTTCTCTAATGACCACTCTTAAAATCTTTATTCGAATTCTAGTAAAAAATGAAGTCAAAGAAGTATAAACATTAAGAGTCTCGAATTAGTATTTAAACGAAGAAAAACAAAAAGCTATCGGAATTTAACGAATCACTGCACGCGCAGTAGAACACGGCTCTGAAAACATTCAAATTCGAGGATTTGAATACAAGACTGGTTAAGCAATCAAACTGGTTGTGCTGGATTCAAATCTGCCTTCTTTAGCAGTGATTCATTAAATTTCGTTTTTGTGTGCGCTATTCCCTGAAATACTAATTTGCGATCTTTTACTTATATACCTTTACTTTATTTTTCACATGGATTACAAAAATACATATTAAAGGCATTTTTTATAGAACACACGGATCAAAAATATGCATGCTACAGTACTTATTTTTATAGAAGTCAGAACGTACTGATGCCTTAACAGTACAGTTAAATCAGGGCTTTGGGCAGACATTCGAAATACAAGCTGGGACAAATTATTAAGGAGGCTGAATTTATCACACTTATCGCACACAGTTATCCACACATAGTTATAATATTGACTGCGAATGTTTTCATTTTAACGCTATTGTATATATACATACGTAGTAACTTTTAGGGCCACATTGTGGGCCTCCTATTAAGGTAGGTCCTCTGGTAGGGTACACTACTACCAGGTAATATAATACGTGATCCAATTTGAATATTATGGGTCAATATTATGGTGAGATATAGGGCCATGTTGTAATACAGAATATTGACATCGAATTT
>NC_092214.1:9213407-9290985 GCF_043381705.1 Parasteatoda tepidariorum
TATATAAATATATATATGTTACCATGAATGACCGAAATCAAGAGAATGTCGATTTTCACCGGTGAATGTCAATAATCACATTGTCGCTCTGGTGAATATATTTCGGGCATTTACCAAAGCGACTATGTGATTGTCAACATTCATTGGTGGAAATCAGCAACCACCAATTACGGTCATTCACAGTAACAGTATCTTAGAGAGCGTTGCTATCATAATATTTCCCCCCCCCCTTAAATTTTATGGTTTTACTATGAAATTTGATGCTTTAGTAAATTATATTGCCTGTGTTTTTATTGATTATGGATATTATTGGATGAAAAACAAATAATGTATGTTCCCTTAAGTTAAAGACATTTTTTTAACTTCCGAATAGTGTCATTGCGACTGATTGTAACAGATCATTTTTTAAATACTTCCCCTTTCAAATACATCCATTGTATTTCAATATATCAAATACATCCAATGTATTTCATCCATTTTCTCAGGAAAATATATAATATATTTTTCATGCATTATCTCTTATCAGCAAAATACGCTCAGAAATTACACGAAAACATTATTTTAAACGAAATTAAATTATGCGACATACCTGTACTCTCTCTTACAAATAACTGATACCAGTAAAATTGTCTTCATTAACAATTACCGAGGGCAATTTTTTGCATCTTTTGAGGTCTTAGTGATAAACTTGTGTTTTCTCATTACATTTATAAGCATTTACCTATTAGTGTAAATTTTGCTACTAAACTTATTGAAAATTATTTATTTCAAAAGAAAAGAAAATAAATGTTTTAATTTAGAATTGTAGTCACAATTTAAAGACATTTTCTACAACTATTTTTTTAAAAGGAAAACTTTTAAGTGATAAGTTATTACCTATGTTTTTCTGAAACAAATAGAACACGAACATTATAGCATTCATAAAATATTTTTGGTGTTTTTACTTCCACTTAGTTTAAATGTGCTCGCACAGTATTTTTCTCTCTAGGTTTAATTAAAGATTCTTTTTTTTCCTTATAAATGATTTCTTTCTTAATTTTTTTTTAAATTTATTTATTTTCTTAAATTTATTTTTTCGTAACATAATTTTTTTAAAGAAATTTTAAGCGTAATAAAGTTATGCAGAAAATAAAATTAATTCAGTTAAAAAAAAAGTTATGCAGAGACTGAATTTCAGTGAAAAAAAAGAAGAAAAAAAAAGGTAAGTGGAAAAAAAAACTTATCGTAGTAATTTGGTTTTATTTTAACAAATTTTTTATTATTTCAATAATTATTAAAAGAAATGGTGAATTAAAATTATAACAGGACTGTTTGTATCTTGGAAAAGAGAAAAGACTGTAAGCGAAGCCATTTCATTGCTGCCTTATTTTCGGGAATAAGAAAAAAATATTCTTGACTACCAAGACTCATTAAAAGTTATAGCATATATGAAGGACTGTTTCTTATCCGGATGAAAAAAAATAATGATGGGTAGTTTATAAGAAGAAAAGCTTAATTAATCCTTTTTAAAAAATTGGGGCTGTAAGAGCTTCATCATGTAAATACGCATAACTGTTAAAAGGTTTTGAATGAGGGAAGAAAACTTGCTAGAAATGGTTTTTCTAGCAAGTTTTCTTCCCTCTAGTTTTTTCTCTTTTTTCTCTTTTTCCGGTGTACAAATAGGTCTGAAAATTAATTATTTTATTTTTATAATTTCTTTATTACAAATAATGCAATGATGATGATGACCAGTGTTCCACAGCATTCGTTTTGTTAATATCGTATTGACGATGTCGACCAACATTCTACAACGTTTGTAAATGCTGAGAGAAATTGATCGACATTCCCCAGTGTTTTTTTAAATATGTGATATCGAATTTTGGGATATCGAACAGTATCGGAAATGGTGTCCATTTTTATATTGTACAATATTTCGCTACGAAATCGTGCGATGTTTGAAGCAGTGTTTTTCCGATATCGATTTCGAGATATGTTCTATTTAGGCTAATCGGCATTTGCGTTTCATGGAGAAGAAAACTACGAAACCTCACATGGTTAGCCTGATAACAAAGGGACTCTAACCTATGATTGCATCTACCACTGAGGATATTTATATCAGGATTATGGTCAGTGAACTAGCCATCGCTAGAATTCGAACCTGGGGTACCTTACTGAGAGATACACGCTCAATCCATTGCGCCATCACCACTCTATAGTGAAGGATAGGCTAATCCAATTCACCGCCAGAATAATATGTTTTAAAATAAGAAAGGAAATTACTTAAAGAATTAATTAAAATCTCTTAAATGGTAAAATCTTTTTCAATCACTAATAATTAAATGCTACAATTTTTTAAATATTTTCGTAGATTATTTTTTGCGAAAAAAAAGAGCATTTTTCTTTTTTTTCTGCAAAAAGAAAATACCGTTTTTTAATAAATAGTAATAATGAAAAAAATATATGACGGTCATTGAAGTACAGGTTTCCCTGGATTTCACTCAACGCAGAATCTTACGCTATGATAAGGCTGTTATATTGAGTATACATTTATGGCAGTTCTGTTCTATAATGGGAATTTATCTAAAAAAAATTTCCTTCATAAAAAATTACTTTCGGTTTAGTTGTAATTAGCAAACAACATAATTTTAAAAAAAATGTATTTTTATTCTTAAAAATGACAAATTCTAACTTTTTTATTACTGCATTTGAAATATTTTTATTGGCATTTAAACTAAAAAATGAACTTTCGAGGCTTAATGGTTGAACAGTAATAGTCATTTTTGTTGATTGTAGGAAAACCCAATATGGCCGACTCCTGAAAATGGTAGAAGCACCGCAATTTGATTTTAAAGGTTTTTCTTTGGACACTGAACTTCACCATGGAAAGTGCTGGAAGTGTTGTTCATGTTGCGTTGCCAGGTGAGCACCTTGCCACCAAAGTCACCGAGGCGAGCAACATTACCCACGCCACAGATACCCGTTCATAGGGTGGGCCGCAGTCACACATCATACGCAATAGAGGACAACACACAGAGATAAACACCCATGTCCTGGGTGGGATTCGAACCCGCAGTCGTTGTCTTCGCAGTCAGGCGAGCTTGTCGCTTGGCCACCTGGCAGGCAAATGTGGAGATTCTTCCAACTAAATTCCTATATTACTATATTTTCCTTTAGTTTTTTTTGGTGGCGCTGGCAGTCACTTGGCCAGTAACATGCACATAAAATATTTTTTCCATTTCGCATTAACCTTGAAGCCGTAGTGGCTCAGGGGATAGAGCATTCGATTTCCAATGAGGTGAACCGGGTTCAAATCCCAGCGATGGCTGGTCTATACAAATTCCGCATTCGACTTGCACCGACCACAGTGCTGAAGTGAAATATCCTCACGGGTAGACTGATCATGGATTAGAGTCCCCTTGCCGTCAGGCTAACTGTGAGATTTTCTCGTGGTTTTCCTCTCCATGCAACGCAAATGCTGATTAGTTCCATCAAAAAGTTCCCCACGGAGGCAAATTTCTCCCACTTCTTGATCCAGGAGTTCCCTTGTTTTCTGAATTGGGTTCAAAATTACAAGGCTACGTAGTTGAGCATTAGTAGTCGTAAACCCCAGAATTGGGTCGGCTGTTCAACGACGGGTATAAAACAAATTCCTGTATGTTCCAGCTTGTTGTTTTGATGGCTTGGGTTTGGTTTATCTATATTTTAGCCAAATTTAATTGTATTGAAATTGAATTCATGTTTATGGATTTATTCAGAAAATGTTTTAATTTGTTAAAATTCTAAAGTTAATAGTTCTAGAATAATGAAACAGCTTGCTTTGAAATATTTATTCACGTTCTTATCACAATATTTATTCACATACATTATACACAGTTTTAGGCAAATCAAAATGGTAATTTACATATCAAAGTTTAATGAAGCCGGTAATTATGATATAACATGCACAATTGTTTTCTACTCACTAAGAGTAACAAAGCTCCTTTCAAAATCTTTTCTTTCAAACACTTGATGTTCGTAATTATTAATACAGAAAACACCTGTGGGGAAAAATAAAATAGCATTAAATATAGAGGTGTCTTATTGAACATTCTAAATAGGTAATTAGAAATCTAGAGAAAAACTTTTTATACTGAAATTATGTAAATAAGATATTTGATATAGAAATGAGATATAGTAGTTGTTTCCTTCCACCGGTGAATGTTGAGAATCACATAGTCGCTTTGGTAAATGTCCGAAATATATCTAGTTAAGTGCCGGTATACCCTACACTAATGTTTAGTGCCACTGCTTAGTATACATTTGCCCGGTACTCCGAATACTGATGTTTCTTCCAATCTATCCTCAGCAGATATTAAAATAACGAATAAATATCAACGAATAAATTAATATCAAATGGGATATAACAAATATTTCGGACATTCACCAAAGCGGATATGTGATTGTTGACATTCGCCGGTGAAAGTCGATATTCTCTTGATTTCGGTCATTCATGATAACATATATATGTTACGGTGAATGACCGAAGTCTCGAAAATGTCGACATTCACCGGTGAATGTCAACCTTCACGTAGTCGCTTGGTGTATGTCCGAAATATTTGCTAAATACCCTTATTTCTGACTTTCACCGGTGAATGTCAACAATCACATAGTCGCTTTGGTGAATGTCCGAAATATTTATTACATTTGATTTGATATGAATTTATTCGTGGATATAATTACATTTATTCGATATTTTAATACTTACTGACGATAGATCAGAAGAAACATCAGTGTTTTGAGTATCGGACAAATATATACCAAGCAATGGCACTTGACCTTAAAAAAACATCAGTGTAGGGTATATCGGGCAAATGCATACCGGGCAGTGGCACTTAACCTTAAGTGGCTCGGTATACTCTACACTGATGTTTTTATAAGGTTAAGGACCACTGCCCGGTATACATTTGCCCGGTATACCCAACACTGATGTTTTTTTAAGGTTAAGTGCCACTGCCCGGTATACATTCGCCCGGAACACCCTACACTGATGTTTTTTTAAGGTCAAGTGCCATTTCTCGGTATATATTTGCCCGATACTCCAAACACTGATGTTTCTTCTAATCTATCGTCACTAAGTATTAAAATACAGAATAAATATAAATATATCAAATAAATATAATAATATGAACGAATAAATTAATATAAAATTGGATATAACAAATATTTGGGACATTCACCAAAGCGACTATGTGATTGTTTGTGAGGGTCCGAATGTACAAGAATGTAATGAAATCTTTCATCGACGTATTTGGTGTTTGTCGACATTCACCGGTGAAAGTCAACAACCACCTATTTCGGTCATTCGCCGTAACATATATATATATTCTGCATTATAAATCTAATTTCTACTTTAAAGTGTTAAAAAAATTGTTTTAAGAGATTGATGAAATTGATTAAAAAGTACTATTTGTAATCAATTAAAGTATTTTCTTTTTTTTTTTCAATTACATTTTATTGCATCTTCTCAACACTTCACACATTTTTGTATCTGCGTAATTTTTTTTTATGGAAAGATTTCTTCCAAAGAATGATGTTTTATAATTTGTCTATTTTTGTCATTCAAATTCTCTTGCAGAAAAAAGTGTTGCATGAAAACCTACTTGAGGATTACACTTTTTAATATCCTTATTTGCAATGTCTGTTTTGCGCATAGAGTTTAATAATAGGCAGAGTGAGGGTTGTGGCATGATTTTTGTCCAAAAAATGAAACCGCGCGACAGGTAGACGGTTTGCGCAAGTAAATTTTCCCCCTTCCATTTTTCCTAATTATTTCCATAGAGGAAATTTAATGCACTAATTTTAGAGAAAAATAATCTTAATATGGCTCTTTTACCGTTCTGCATTAAGTTGTAAAGAACAATTTGTTAAAGGAGGAACTTCACATACCCCACATAAGATATTTTAACAATTTTTAGAGTTAGAACTTTTTTTATTTACTCTATATGGGAGCTTTTAGCACGTGCTTTATTCCCTTAAAATATCTTAATAATCACAATCATTCAATTTAATTTATCCTCAATTTCAAATTTAAGCTTTTAAAACTGTATTATAAGCAAATGTAAAAGAAAAATCCCCACAAACTAAAGATTATATCAAATTATTCATTATAATACATAATTTTATTATATCCTTCTTCGATTATTTAAGCATATTTTTTCACTCCCTCTGATGTTTTTATTTTATTTTTTAATAACATCAATATTTTTTTAATTTTATCAGTTTGTATCAGGTTAGTTTAGTCAAAAAAAGTCATTTTCTTAGAGAGAAGAGGTGTTATATTAAAGAATATACTTTTTTTTAAGAATAAGGTAAAGTTTTTTTTAACACTTAATTACGACATTCAGTTGCGAAGTCGGCCATTTTCAAAATCTCTAGAAAAGTTGATTTTCTGCAACACTTAGCCAATATGAGATAGGGACCAAAATTCTTCTGCAACACTTAGCTAAAATGAGACCAAAATTCTTTAGCGTAAGGGGCATTAAGAAGCTCTCCCGACCGAACTCAGCAGTAGAAGAGGTGAAGACGGGAAGGGAAAATTCTAAATATGCTTTCAATCCTTTTTCATTTATTTTCCACAAATAAACTGATGCTGTATATTTACTCGATTTGGCACTATCTTTCGGTGCATGTAAAACATAAGGTAGTCTCCCAAATCTTAAAATATTGCAATCGAACAGCAAAGCGTGATTTTTATAATGAATAAAATAAGTTTAAAATAATAAATAAAATTTGGATCAAAACAGACAGGCAAATATGGAGAAATTTCAATTCACCGTCAGTAGGGATTTGAACTCTTTTACAGCAAATCGTGATTTTCAAAATCATATAAAGAGTGGATTTGATCAAATTAGCTATAATATATATATAAGGTNTATATATATATATTTACTTGTTGAAAAAGTTTATTTAGAACTTTAAATGAACTTTGAAGAAATGCTTCGAATACCTGAAAAATATTTATGATTTTAAGGATGATGTAAATTGTTTTCATTGTGATATTAAAAATGAAGCGTTTTATACCATATGTTATACAAGATTATCCAAAAAGAGTGAAGAAATCAATGAAGTAAAAATGCTTTATAAAGCTTTGTTACAAAATAACTTAAGATTTTTCGAGCTTTATTAAGGATAAACAACTAAATCAAATTGCAATAAGTTTTATCGAAAAATACATTTTCACCGTTTTTGTAAGCTTTCAACCACGATTTGCGTATTAAAAATACAGTTTTGTACTTTTTTATATTAACCGACTTAAAACGGTTATAACTTTTAAGCTATAAGTGAACTATTGTTCGCATCGATTGCTTAAAAAATAATTGGAATTAATACCTCACTTGCTTGGTGTCAAACACACAAATATGTATGAGTCAGATTTTTCTCTGTTTCCATGTAAAACTGAAATAACTTCTTAATTATTAGTATCGACTTGATTTAATTCAGGGAAAGAAATTATATCGGAAGCATTATATCCTTCGTTGAGATATATGTAATGCATTGTTGGCCCCTCAGTAAACTCTAGGTCCCGCAGTGAACTAATCGTTAAGAAACGGTTCCCAGCAGATCACCGAAGTCAAGCATCACTGGCTGCGGTCAGTGTGAGGGTGGGTGACCACTTGGATCAGTCTGCGTAGGAACCGAGTGTGTGCGACATTGGTCCTCGTCAAACTGTGCTACCGTAAAGTGCTCGACTTCGCGTGCAGGTCGTTGGGCTACCGAAGCGAGGGTGTCATCCCCTCTGCAGAGGATCAAAATTGTGATGGCATGTCTTCGGATCATCCTTAGGGATGTTTCCCTGACCGTCGCCAATAGCCCATTGTGCAGCTCTAGTGCGGCGTAAATGAACTACAACAACAATAACAACAGTAAACTCTAGATAGAGACTCATCTCGGAGGAGAGTGTTAACTTCAAATATTCATAGTTGTGTCCAAATCATAATTTTATTTCATTATTGTCTCGTATTGGCAGTTAATGACTTAGAAAGTTGTGCAAAATTTCAGTTTCTAGCTGTTTTAAGGTCAATTTTAAGGTCACGCCAAATGTATACCACACATTTGTTACTTTTAAGGTACTAATCATTAGTATGTATTTACCGAGATATATACATATGTTAGCAAAAGTAGATTTTGATGTTCAAAGCCTAAGAAAATAGCCTCATTACCAAGATTTTTTAATGAACTTTGACCTTCGATGCAATGGTCTAGTGCAAAGTTTTATGTCTTAATAGTTAGTGTGGAAGTAGTAAAACGCATAATAATGGTCAGGGCCATGGTTTTTTCGTTTTACAAAAAGGATTGCCACGAGTAATTAGATGTGTTTTTCTCAAAACTCCAGAAGGCCTTCTGTTCGGCTCTCCAAAAACCTTGAGAAAAATATTTTCTTGCTAATAATTTTATATAAAGAACATATCCTGAAAATTTTGAGAAAATAAAAAACGTGAAGCATTTTGATTTGTCTGATTCTTTAAAAAAAAACTGTCCGTTAATTACTCCTTTTGGTGAATCACCATGAACTTTTTCTGCTTACAATTATAAAACAAGCTTATTTAAAGTGATTTACACGCAAAAAGTAATTTTCCTTAACTTTTTATCATCTAATTTAATAACACTAGTTGAACATTTTTGTGAAATATAAGAATTGCGAATTTTTACATTATTTTAAGCTATGTTAAATATGATCGTAATATGTAAACGTAATAGACAGACGAAATCGGACAACTAGTATCTAACATATAAAATTTTGAAAAAGTCATTTTTTCAAATCAAAAATCAATTTCATTTTTCAAGATTCATCCGCTAATAAAGAACTATTATACGAGGGTTGTAAATTAAATAGTGGCAACTTAACCTTTAAACTCACAGAAGGACGGGCATGCGCAAATTAGATATGGGAGCTGTGAGGTGGGGCTGTTGTCGATGTGTAGAGTGCAAAAAAAAGTCGATTAGCTTAGAAGGGTAGTTGTTGTGTGGCGTTAAAGTGAGGAGTTTCGTTTCCATCGCTCTAAGGCATGTTTTCAAAAGGTGATCAGCGGTCGTGGCTTACAATCGAGGTTGCCCGTGGCAAAAATGCAACAGAATGCTATCGAGGATTAGTGGAAGCCTTTGGAGCAAATGCTTTACCATATAGGACAGTAGCACGATGGATTCAAGCATCTCGTCTTTTTTCGTCATTAAGCCTTTTCACAACATGCTTTAGAGCGATGGAAACGAAACCCCTCTCTTTAACGCCACGCAACAACTCCCCTTGTAAGCAAATCGACTGTTTTTTGCACTCTACACATCGACAACAGCGCCACCTCACCGCACCCATACCCTATTTACGCATGCGCGCCCTTTTGTGAGTTTCAAGGTTAAGTTGCCACTATTTAATTTACAACCCTCGTAAGACATTTTCTACATGAAATAATCTTTAATTAGACGAATTTTTTAATTGTCTTCAACATTTTCTGATTGACTTAAAAAATTCTCAAAATATGGCAAAATACTCAAAAAGTAAAATTAACATCGAGGGTGCCACGCTTTCGACAGTTCTTCTTATTAAACTATGGGGACCATATTTTCTGGATTATGGGCTAGATTCTTAACCATATTTTAATGGTCAAGAATCCAAACTTGTCGAAATAAAGATTTGTTTATTCAAAGAAAGTAAGTTTTTCTAGGTGATTCCGTAACTTAATAGTTAGCACTAATTAATTAGAATAGTTGAGATCAATACCTTAAACCATTAAGATTGGTTTTTAGTTCACGAAAATCCGATCATTGCAATAAAAATTATTAAAGTTTTTTTTGTACACTTTACATTTTACACTTGATGGTGATTTAATTTGTGAAAACGAGAATAAAAATGGGAAATAAATTATAGATTCGAAAAACTTTGAAGTTTAGAAGACACGTCATTTCCGTCAAGATAATTAAATAAATCATTCATTTTAGCGTTTTAATTAAATTAACAATCAAACTAATTTTGTTTGCATTATACAACGATAGACATTTATTGTACATCTAATTGAAAGATATTTCCTCCTTAAGCTAATCAGAAAATTTAAAAAGTACGCAGTTTCTTTTTCAACATTCGAAAATTATACTGTTTTAACTTAAAAAATAGATTGAACTTATTTTACTTAAGCAATACCCTATCAATTAAGCTCGACTAAAGTGCTCATTGAAATGAGTATATTTAAATAAAAAAATCAAAGCTTATTCGGCAGCTTGAAACTAACAAAATTGGCTTTTCTCTAATAGTCTGAAATTTTTTTTCTTCATTTATTCAATTCCATCGCTTAAGACTGAAGCTTGAATTATCGCTTGAGAAGATTTTGAACTAACAGAAAGCATTTAATGATTATTAACTGCTTTTATTTTAATATAGTTTTCAGGAAACTTAAATATAATTTTTTCAACTGATTTCACTTTCACAAAATAATTTTAAAGCTTGTATCAATAATTGTTTTTGTTTTTTCTTTAAATTTTTGTCAGGAAGTGTTATATTATCTTTGTTGTTGTTTGTATTCTGAGAATTAATTAAATAAACTTCCTTCAATAAAATTACTATTGGTGCCAAATCTGTTGAAATATTTTTAAAACTCAGAATTGGTTTTAAAATATAAGAGTTACTAAAGGTTAAATTAAAAGAAGGCATTTTTCTATTTGGAATGTTTTGAAATTTTATCCTGTATCCTTCACTCTGTACTAGGTGTTTTATAATTACCATTTTTAACATATATTTTTAGAATCATCCGACATGCTTCTTAATGATCTTTTTAAAATTGTTTATTTCATATGAGTAAAACTTCTGGTCACTTTAATTTACTTCATAATAATATTTTAAAAATATCTATCGAACAAATAAACAAATTGTTTGTTTGCAGCGCTTAAAACTTAATAACAGCAAATAAATTTATATAAGCAAAAGCAATGAGTAAACTGACGGAACCTTATAAAGATACAATATAATTTTAATTAATAATTTTCTGTTTTTAATCTTCTATATGATCTATGCATAAATATGATAAAATCTTATTGCTTTTGGGAATATTATCAGGAATTTGTGGTATAAAAATTGAATAAGAGCTGCCTCAGAGTCTTACAAATTAAAATAAAATCTGAATGGTTTGAGATTTAGTTTTTTGCGGACACTTTAAGTTACAAAAACGTACTTATTTGAATTGAATTTCCTTTTGTTGGTACATATTCGGATCTAGAAAATATGTTAGCAATAGTTTAATCAAGATATTAGCCAGAAACAGTTTCTGAATAATAAAATTTTAAAAAATATAGTTTTTGAAATTTTATTACTCAAAAACTATTTAGTTGATTTAGATCTCATTTGGTAATTTAAAATTAGATCACTTGAAATAATTTAATAATATGTGAATTCAAAAGTTCTTCTATAAAAGGATGAGTCTGAAAATAAGTTTCCTCTCTAGTTTTCCCAAAGAAATTGATTAGTGATGAAGTAAGCAAGACAATCTGAAAGTCACCCATACACGATTAGCTACTGGGTATCGTTCAACAATGATAAAGCAGATGGCGCTGACTCTGCAACGCGATGAAGAACCTTTCAGTCTTATTGGTAAACCCTATGTTGTACCCTATCGGAATTGAAGGAGGCTATTCGGAAAAATCGAAATGGCCTTCTCATGTTTAGTTTTCAATTGTTCTTCTAGTTTTCAATTGTAACTTTGGATTGCTCTTCTGATCAAACTATTAGGACCATATTTCCCAGATCGTGGCTATCCCATATATTTTGTGAGGCAACAATCCAAATCCATCAAAAAAAGGTTTGTTTACTCAGAGAAAGTACGTTTTTGTGTCTTATTTCGTAATTTAAAATATTGTCTGCACTAATTATTTAGCATATTTGAAGTCACCCCCACAAACTATTAAGAATTTGTCCTAGGACGTGAAGATCTAATCATTAGATCAAAAGTTATTCAGGGTGGTTCGTTTTTTGGGTGCACAATGCAACTCCTACTTCGACTTTCTGTACTTAGGTATTTATGTTACATCTGAATCTCTTTTTGTTTCTTTTTTATGGAGCATTAGAGGGCTTTGGTCAGGTTTTGATATTTTGCAATCCGCCTGCAGAAATTGCTCCCGCACTGACTGCATTTAAAAGTCCCCTTGATGAAGCTGCATGTAGGTACATCCTTTTATAACATCTTTACATTTGATAACGTTCTAGTTATTCCTTGGATTTTTAATCAGGTAATTCGTCAGATTTTATATTTGCTTCTAATATTCAAGTAATAACAAACAGTTAAGTGCTGTTATAACTTGGATTTATTTCTTAAAATTTTTAAATTTCAGTGTAGTTTTGTTTTTAATTCCTTATTTTGTAGGGATGGGACCCATAAATAGCTAATTAGTATGAATAATTCAACTAAATAATTAAAATAAATAATTAAATAAATTTATTAAATAAACTAATTAATCAAATAAAAAATTAATTTTAGATATGCAAGATAGCATGCTTCTAAAAAATGAAGAAAATTATACACTGATTAGAAAATAAAAGTAAATGAACTCACCAAAATATATTCATGTCTTGTCGCAGTTCAGTTGAGATCATTTGAAGCAAAAATGATGAAACAGACAAACAGGAGGACAAAAAATGGTTAGTAGCTTATACGGCTGTGCATACTTGTTCACCATTTACTTGCATGCGAACTGTATCAGTTTCTGGACTATATTTAACAGAAGTTTCTTTTTCATTAGGCTCAATTTTTGAACAACATGGTTTTGGTTCCTCGAGTTCTTCTGCTTCTTGAATACGACCAGTATCAAAATATTGGCACATTCTTGATTCACTTAAAAAGGGTAAGACGGTCTTAAATTCTTTTCTGAAATTTTCATTCAGCCAGGCATAAAGAAATGGATTATAACAAGTAGAACTCATTGCGATGGCGTGAGAAAGAAAAAAGAATCCATTCAAGTAAGCCCATGTACTAGCCGGAATGTAAAAATCTACAACCAGGTTGTGGACGTTGATTGGAAGCCAAGAGAAGCCAAATATTAGAACCATTGAAATAAGCATTCTGTTTAGGCGGCGGGTACGTTCCCATTCTATTTCCATTTTTCGTTCCGAATTAACACCTGGTTTACATCTGGCCCTGTCTCGCAATTTACAACAAACTCTTACGTAACAAAACGTAATAATTACGAAAGGAATGACAAATTGCATGACCGATGTTGTAAATCCAAATGCTTTTCGGAACGAATCATGAGGCCATCCCTCATCACAATATGGTGTTCCGTCTCGTGCTGGTACAAGATCCATAAAAATTCCATATGGCAAAGTAAGGAATCCAGCTGTAAGCCAAATTATTAGCACAATAAGAAGACTATATTTGACTTGAAGACGTGGTTTGAATGGGTGAATAATAACAAAAAATCGATCAATGGCTATGGACATTAGAGTAAAAGCTGATATATAAACACTTACTCCTTGAGCATAAGGTACTAAATGGCATAAAAGCTCTCCAAACACCCATTCATGCATAAATAAATACAAAGGAGTGAAGGGAACAGCAAATGTACACAACAGTATATCTGATAAAGCAAGATTTGCTATAAAGATATTTGTCACCGTGTGCATGGCTTTATTTCGAAATACGACATAGCACACTAAGACATTTCCACAGATTCCAGTCACAAATATTGTTATATATAAGCAATAAAAGAAAGCTTTAACTGCTGGAATGCTGGTTACAACATCGGCAGGCTCGTTCTCTTGCATACTGAAGCTGAATATATCCAAAGAAAAGTTACCTCTTCTTACAAGTGCTGCTAATGCAATAGAATTCATCAGGAGAGCTTCTGGGAACTGCAATGAAAAGATTTAAAGTTAGTATGCACACGCATATATATGTATGTAACATAAAAAGCTTCAATTAATCTTTTTATGTTATTTCTTTTCTGTAAGTCCCTTTCTTTTATTTTATTATTCCAATCGAAACGCTTTCTTACACTTTTAACTTCACATCCTGTCCTTAAATCTATTTTTGGCTCAAGTATGCATTAATAAAAAGTAAGACATTTTCCCCTTTCCTCCCCGTGGGAGTCACGCGACCTATTTAATAAACCAATTGTAATGACTAAGATTTTCCTTTTTCCCTACAATATAATAAAGTAGAGGGAAATTCATTTGCTACTTTTCCTAGGATAAAAACTTAAGCACACAATTTTAGAGTGCGAATTTGAGTTCCGCCATTGATAGAAAAGGTTTTGAATATACCATGTGATGCTAAATGAAATATTTTTCCTTCCAACCAACCAAAACTAACTAACTAACTAACTATATATATATGGAATCANGCATATATATATATATACATATATTTGTTAGTTTTAGCGTGGAACACTGTCAGGTACCTATAATTTGAAGTTACGATCCGAAAAATTTTAGTTCTAATCGAAAGTGCTCTTGAATTATGAAAACCTAACAAGACCCTATATGCTAATTTGTTTTTATGAAATTAGCTATTCCTTATAGTGTAGACCCTTAGTATTATAAATTATTTTTTCCGTTATTTTTTAATCACTGTTCAATTATTTAGAATATTTATTCAAGTTTGTATAAATACGAGGGTAGTTTCGATGAAAAAATAAGTATGATTACCTGGAAAACACGAGAAGTGTAATTTTTTTGGGGAAATTGAAAACTGCATTAAAACTTATGGTTCCTTTCTTATAATTTTATGCCCACCATTTCATCCTCATGGAGATTTCCCATCAATAGCTTGAATACAGAATCATTGGATAACTTTTTGTAAAATAATAAACATGAGAACTTTTTTTCACCTATCGAATGAGTATTTCTCAAAATATTTAATCGGAATTTCTGATAGGCCCTGTAGGAAAAATTAAAGTCATGTGCTTACAATTATTTCATTAAAACCACTTAAAGTGGTCGAAACTATTACAATTATTCATTCTTTGTAGACCTTTTGCTATTTTGCGCATAAAATATAACGTATTATTAATCTTTTTTTTTTTTTTGAGCTTATAAAATTAGATTGAACCTTTTTTTTATTTTCTTTCAAATACGAAATAGTTATATGAATACTACGATTTTGAAATTAAATCAATACAAGTTTCGCAGGGTGTATAACAAGTTGAAAATCATGGAAGAACTTTAAAAGTAAAGAAATTTTTTCTTTTTAAAACCCCTGAAAAGCCCAAAAAGTAAGGAAGGTTTTTAAATACAATGCAAAGAAGTTTTAAATTTCTGCCAAAATGATAGATTTTTTTCCTTAGAGATTTCAAAATTTTTAATTTCAGGAAAAACTGTATTTCACTATCTTGTGCAATTACTTTGTCTGATCTTATTCTTCCTCATAAATTGTTTTTTCAAATTTAGTTAATATCGAGTGTATAGCGAAAAATACATGAAGTAAAAATATTTTATTTTTATACTAATAAATAGTTAACAATATTTCTGTATTATATATTAATAAATGTGCGTGGCAAAAGAAAGTAAATAATTGAAAAATGTACTTCTATACATGTTTAAATAAAATAATCCTCAATTTAAACTAAGTTTTTATTCTATAAATGTTTAAATTTACCTAAGACGGAAAGCAAAGGCTATATATAATTTTATTAAATGTAAATCTTAAATATCTTTGAAAATGAAAGTTATTATTTTTTTTTCTAGTGGAAGCTTAAGAGAAATTTTAACATTTGTTTAAATGTGCTTTTAAAATTAAGTTTAAATTCGTGTAGTTGATTTTATACTTTTTGAAGTTTAATTAACCAGTAATTTTAAGAAAATATTGTAAATAAGAGGTTTGAAAACGTAAAAATGCAATCAAGTTTGAAAAACCCTGAAAAAAGGAGAGAAATTTCATGCAGAATTCATTAATTTCAATTTGGAAAGCTGAGTCTTCCATATTGAATTTTGATTAAAGACATTTTTTATTAAAAAATTTAGATAAATTGTTTTTAAATGAATTTAAATGAAGCTTAATTAGTGTAAAACGATCCTTTGTCAAGAATACAATCGAAAATTGCTTTAGTCATTTTAGTAAAATCTACTCAATGACAGAATATAATTCTATATGCTTATTATTATATGATGAAATAATGTCTGGTAAGCTTTCATCCAAAAAGAACAAAAATGAAAGAGTTTGAAGAAAAACCTGTTGTACAATTCCTTTTATTTGAAAAAAAAGGAAAGAAAATTCCTTTGAAAAAAAAGGAAAAAAAACAATTTGCGTGTGGAATAAATCATCCCGTTATAGCCAAAAAAAGAAATCCAACTAAATCGTAGAATTATTCATTTGAAATAGGAAAATGGAACTTTCTGGGGGACTGTCAATACATCAAAATAAATCCAACGTCCATGCTATAATAAAAAAAAGAGAAACATCTATTGGTTTTATTATTTTGAAGGAATATTGAATTTAGTATTTGGTACAACACAGTAAGATTTACAAACAAAATAATTTGAAGTGTTATATTTAAGAATAAATTCGTTTTCAAGTAGATATTTTTCTTTTTTTGCTACGTAGCAACTAAGTGTCGTCAGGTGGAATAATTTTGAAAGTGGACCATATAGCACACTAGTGAAGTTTAAACGAATTGAAAAGTTTCTACTTTGGTTTAAATTATTCTCGGTAAAACACTTTTCCACTTCTCAGAGGTAAATCTGTAATTGATTACGTGTATAAAATTTGCCAGACTTATAAATAAGGTACCCGAAATGTGACTCAAAGTGTGAGTTTTAGAACTATAGCAATGAAGTGTCGTTAGACGGAATAATTTAGAACGTAGATCAGATTGCACGCTAGGTGTCACTACTTTGGTTTAAATTATTCTTGGAAAAACAATTTTCCGCTTTTCTGAGGTTTATCTGTATTTGTTTATTTATATCAAATTCGCCAGACTTGAAAATAAGGTACCCGAAATGTGACTCAAAATGTGAATTATGGATAGAGAGAAATCACATAAAAAATTTATTATTTTTATTTTGAAGTAATTTTTACGTTATAAGTCATAAAAAATTAAAATTTTTGCACGGGGTACATTTTCAAGTTGAATGCATTTAGCAGACTGAGTGTTTTACTGGTACTCTAAGACTTTTATTTATTACTTTAAGACTGTTAATATAAAATGTTACTTTAAGACTTTTTTTCTTTATCGGAATGTTTAATATTTGCATTTAAAATGGCTTAATTTAAAAGATGAAATTACAATATTAGACAAATTATTTTTTACTGCTTAGTAACACTTACTTAGTGTTACTTAGCACACATAGTTAGTAACACTTAGAGCACTTACGAGATTCTGTATTTTACAAGTATTTTTAATAATAACAATTTATTAGACGAATTAGAATTATTAGTTAAGAATTAATTGGAAATCGATTGAAATGAATTTCTTGTTTCAGTTTCTTAAATGTGACATTTCCAATCGTATTATTTATCGCACATTTCGCAAAATTTCTTCGATTCTATACAAATTATTTTACCCAATTTTATTAATTTATATCAACCAATAATTTCTTTAAAATTTTATTTTTTAGCCGTCGTTAAACAGCAGACCCAATTTTGAGTTAAGACAAGAGAACTCCTGGATCAAATATTGTGAGAAATTTGTCTTCAAGGAGCACTTTTTGATGGAACTATCCCGCATCTGTATTACATGGGGATGAAAACCACGGAAACTTCCATGGTTAGTCTGATGGCTAGGGGTCTGTGACCTATTATCAGGCTATCACTGAAGATATTTTACGTCAGCACTGTGGTCAGTGCGAGCAGGGTGCGGAATTTGTATCTACCAGTCAAGGCTGGGTTTTGAACCTGGTTCACCTCATTGGAAAGCGAATGCTCTATCCCTGAGCCACCACGGCTTTCTATGTCGTATTAAGAAAACAGAGAATGATAAACTGCATTTGAAATTTATTAGTAGGTATGGATTGAATTTTTATTGGAGCCCGGTACACCTCATTGGAAGGTAAACACCCTATCCCTTAAGTCACCACGGCTTTCAACCAAACCATCGTTGAACAGCCGATCCAATTTTAAGTTAACGACTACTAATGTTCAACTCCGTAGCCTTGCAATTTTGAACACAATCCCGAAGATAAGAGAACTCCTTGATCAAGTATGGGGAGAAATTTGACTTCATGGAGGAATTTTTGATGAAACTAACCCAGCATTTGCGCTACATGGAGACGAAAAAACCTCCCACGGCTAGCCTGACGGTAAAGGGACTCTTACCCATGATCCGTCTACCACTGAGGATATTTTACGTCACCACTGTGGTCAGTGCAGGAAGGGTGCGGAATTTGTATCGACCAGTCAAGGCTGGGATTCGAAAATGGTTCACCACATTGGGAGGCGAACACTCTATCCCCCGAGCCACCACGGAGTCACCTTTAATGCGAAATTAAAAAAATATTCTGTATGCATATTACTAACCAAGTGACCACCAGGTACACGAACTACATTATCCTTCACCTGGATGATTTCAATGCTTTGTGACCTTAAGTCGATACTTCCGTGAATTCTTGGTGCTAATGTAAAATTGGTGCTTTTAAGTGAAATCGAGTAAATCAGAGGTTAGTTGATACACCTGGACAAACTCACCGCGATTTCATCTAGACATCTACTTGCACGAACTCTCCTCTTTGCGAACTTCCCAACCAGAATAGGCCATGATGCGTTGAACATTCGGGGGAATTTGGAGGTTGCGGTTGATTGGGCTAATTACCATGATAATTACTAAAGATCTAAATAATTTTTGTTTATTTCCTCCTTATAATTTTGTAAGGAGCATATAATTCAAGTTTGAGGCTTCTAATTTGTTTAGAAAGTGTTATTACTAATCGAAGTTTTAGGAAGACCTGATAGTAAATAATGAAGTCTGGGTAAGTATGAATGTATTACTCATAATTAGGGTTATTACTCCTAATTACTACGATAATTACAAAATGTCTAAATAAAACTTTTTCAGTTCATTCTGTCATCTGATGAAGAACACGTGGTCGAAATTGTTTGACATCTTAGTGACAAACTTTTATTTTGCATGATTTTCAGTTACTTCGCCTCAATTTCCTCAACAACTGCAAAATATCGAAGTGAAATTTTTCAGTTTTTCTATTTATCTTTTAAAGAACACATGATTCAAGTCTGAAACTTCCATCTTGATAGAAATGTGTTATTTAAATGTGTCTGTCAATTAAGCTAATTTGGATAAAAAGTGCTATATACAGCGATAATTACAAATTATCAAAATGAGAGTTTTATTTGATAAGAAACATGTGGCCAAGATTTGAGACTTCAAACTTTGTAGAAATGTTTTAATTAGCATATCTTTTAATTGGGGTAAATAACCCTAATTACCTCGATAATTAAAAAAGTATCGACTTGAAACTTTTTAGTTTCTTGCTATCATATAAGAAACACAAGAACCAAATTTGAGACTTTTGGGCTAATTACCCTTTAATTTCCCCGATAATTACAAAATATTGAATTGAAACTTTTTTAGCTTTTTTTTATCCTATAAAGAACGCATGCTCTAAATTTAAGCTTTATAACTTCATAACAAATTGGAGAATTATAAATTAATGAGCGAGGACTCTGTATTTTATTTATATAGGTTTCAAAAATAAAAACAGCAAACTGTATAACAATAAATTCAACTTGATTTGTGAGTGACACTTTGAATTCCTTCCTTGTTAATTGAAATGATAAAAATGTGAAATAATGATTATCTCTGCGAAGATGTTTCGATAAGTTGTCAGTACAGGGGTTCGATTACAGAAACGGGTTCTATTAGTTTGATTACAAAAAAAGCCAAATTTTTTGGTTTGCATCAAGGATTCCAATAGTCTTTCGGTGACAGTCTTGGAAACATCTCTGATGATGATCCGAAGACATGTGTCATCATAATTTGTGAGGCTACAATTTAGACATAGATCTGAAGGGGAAGAAAATTTTCGCTAGATTCTTGTATCCATTGCTCTGCTGCCAAAATCAGGATTTTCGATTCCACAGATTTTTTGAATATCGCATGCATTCGGTGGGTCGAGAATCTCACCCCGAATCCTCCGGATCGAGTCCGCGATTTTCTAATCACAGGGGTCCCACTGCCCAAGTTTTAAATGAAGGTGTTATTTAGAATGCAAGTTTAAAAGAATGGCTTTATTAGAAATGTTCCGTTGAAATGAAGGCTTTATTTTAAAAAATACGTTTTCCTTTCATGCTTCATTGAAAATGTTCATTCTTAAATGAAGGTTTTATTGAAAATGTGCGTTCTAAATTAAAGTTTCTTTGACAATGTGCATTTTAAACAAAAGTTTAAGTTTTGAGCGTCTGCACAATAACAGTGAAAAATTTACATTAAAGTTACAGTTTTCGATTAAAATTTAATAAAATTTTGTTTAAGATGCTTTTGTTTTAGTTGGTTTACTTAGAAGGAAGAATTGTTGACAAATAGACTGAATGTTTTTTAAGATTTGAACTCATCTTAGTTCTTCTGACTTCAATCGCTAGATTTTAATAATAAATTTTATTTTTTCTTCGTATTTAAATGTTAATGTTACATTTGTTTTAATGCAATAGTGTAAAAGTTTGGAGCACATGCTATTTCTCCATTACTTTTTTTTCAGAACATTTAATTAAAATAAAATACAAGCCTTGTTTAAATGTTTAATTCAAATCCGAAAAAATTATGAACGAAAAATGGATGAGTAGTTAGATTTTAGAATTGTTTGCTTAGTTACACTAATATTAAACCAAGCATTAATTATTAAATGAGTGACTCTGAAATCAATGCAGTTTGTAATTCCCTGCTTGTCTACGAAGTTTATCACAATATGTCAGAAAATGATCAGTCGATGATCTTACTGAAGGAAAATTGCAATACATTCATTATCAAAGAGTCACGTTCTTAGGACATTCTATTCATGGAATTGTTTCTTTATTAAGTGTTAATTAAAATACCAAACAATAGGATTCAAGAAGAAAGCAAATTTTCTTAAATTGCGAAATAGATTATGTCATAAATAAAATTTTAAGTAAATCAAGTATTATGCTTAAAGAAATGAAAAATAATATTATGGATGAACATTTGAAAATCCATGCGATAGATTCTAATAAAAAGGAAGTTTTTGGGGAAACAAATGTTATGTTTGAGAAAATGCGGAAAAAATTATTGCTCAGTTAGCAAAAGATATTTTTTTTTTTGCAAATTGATAAAATAAATCCTGATGAAAATGGTATTTTATGTAGTCAAAGCGTTTACTGCTGAAAAAGTTTTACAAAGGTATGCTTATAAATATTGTGATCTTAGTACACAAAATACTCTAGGCATAAATATTTTGTAAGTTTGATCTTAAATTGATTGTATAGATACTTAGAATAAAAAGAAACCCTATATGATTTCGATGAAAGCAAAACAAATGCAACGAAAGTTGAAGAACGTGTTGGAAAAAGATGGCTAAAATAAAACAGTTTCAAGGATCTATAGTAAAAGAATTGGAAAGGTATCCCCTCAATTGTCCTAGTGCGAAAATTTATTTTCACGGTGAACAAATTTAAAGAGATAAATTTTTTTTTTGGGGGGGGGGTTGGAATGCATACATATTTTATATGATTGAAAACTCTCGTTTTTCAAAAGTGAATCAAACTGCTTATGTCAGAAAAGTAATAAAAATTCGTACGAAAAAAGTTTGACCTTCAACCCACCGATATTTATTTTCAAAAATCTTTTTTGTATTCCAAACATTATTTGGTGACAAACCAGGAAACAAGACTTATCTTAATTGCAAAAAGAAAATGTTTTAGGATATTTTTTGTCGATGAATTTTCCATCCTGGCTTCCTCAATAGAATTAAATGAATGATTTTCAATAAAAATGAAGTAGATAAGAATCTTAAAATGTTTATGGTTTTTGTTAAAACTGAAAATAAAAATCAGTTTTAAAATAGGTTCCTCTTGCTTCCATAAATCTCTTTCAACGAGATTTCCAGTCATCCAGGTGTCACTATATGTCCCTTCTGACATGTTTTCTATAGCCATAGTGCTAAGCTTTTGATTAGGTCAACAATCACAAAATCAGCAGTAAGGACACAATTACTGAGATTTTTTGGTGTTCTAATAAAGCTAGAAACACGTTATATACTGAAAGTTTGACCATATTTTTTCCCTCAGTGCATGATGAAGTTTCCACTAGTTCACGTTCAGTTTTGGAATGTATGCTATGTGTATTATTAAGCAGGCAAGCAAACGATGGTTTGAGACTGAACATTGATTTACATTCATTATCTTTACGACGGATTTTGTCGTTGATGGCCTTCCAGCAAGAGCCTCATCTCTGACCTCCTTATAGCCTTCAGAAATTGTTTTGAGCCCCCAGCTAACTCGACATTCTTATAAACAGTCATCACTAAAGGCTGTCTTTATCATGGAAAACGTTTCCATCAGCAAACTTGCTTTTGAACCACCAGTTAACTCAATATTCTGATACAAATCATCTCTAAAGGCTGTCTTTTTCGTGGAAAGTGTTTCCATCTGCAAACTTGTTTTTAAGCCACCAGTTAACTCGATATTCTGATAAACAATCATCACTAAAGGCTGTCTTTATCATGCAAAATATTTCCATCTGCAAACTTGTTTTTGAGTTACCAGTTAACTAGATATTCTGGTAAACAATCATTACTAAAGGCTGTCTTTATCATGGAAAATGTTTCCATCCACGAACTTGCCAAGTTTCACATAAGATTTGATGGTGATTCATGTAGCATTTACAGGAGATAGAAATAAATTTCACAAAAATGCTTTTTCCCTATGATTTTATGATATTTCCTTACACGCATGTTATAAGTTGAGCCATTTCTGAACTAAACTAAGTTAAATGGTTTATACAGTAATATTTTTTATAATACTATTACAAGTTAAGTTTTTATTCCACTCAAAGAACTACTTTTTTTCATTTTATTACTTTAATTAGGTTTACGCTCGTGATATATTGGGGGCATCTGGTTTAAGTAATTCCAAATTTAGAAATTTTTTTGGGGGGATATTTATTTTTAATTTAAGAATTAATAGAAATCATTAGATTTATATTATTGATTAAAATAGTTTATCACATTAGTATTTATTATCCTTAATAAAATAGCTAAACATTGGATTGAAATCTCAGTAACATTCCAAGTAATTATGTCTATATTAAGAGATGTAATTTAAAGTATAAAATGATATTAAAATCTAAAATTTCACTGCATTTTGCAACAATTTTGTAGAATTCACGGAAATAAGTCGATATATTTTATTTCATGCCATCAGTGATTACCTTTTAAATTGTTAAAAGGCTAACTATTATCGTTTAAAAATTAGATACTTTAAAAAAATATTTATAATCCATCGTATTTAAAAACAAACTGCGGAAATTTATTGTAAACAAGCTAGTATTGAAAGAAATAGATTATTTTAAGAGAATCCAGTTTTATTTAAATCTACCGAATTTCGAGAAAAATTAAAATTCATTCATTGTTTTAAATATCTCTACCGATATACTTTGCATATCAACATATTGATCTATAGATATTTTTTTAAGCAGCGGCGCTGTTTATATATATTTCAGAATTTAAATGTTTATTTTATGCTATCGGTGATTAACTTCTGATTTGATAAAAGGGTAACGATTATCGTTTAAAAAAGTAAATGCTTAAAAAAATATTTATATTCCATCGTCTTTAAAAACAAATTGTGGAAATTTATTGGAAACAAGATAGCAGTTTAAGTAAACAAAAGTTTGTACAGTCATATAAATACTTTAAGAGAATCCAGTTTTATTTAAATCTTCCGAATTTTGAGAAAAATGAAAATTCATTCATTGTTTAAAATATCTCAACCAATATATTTCGCATATCAGCATATTGATCTACAGATAGTTTTTAAATATCATTTGTTTATATGTTCTTCAGAATTTGAATAATTGCATAGAGTGAAATTTTAATTTCTTTTATAAACATAAAGATTTAGTAATTCTTCAACTGGAAAAAGGGTTTCTTATGCTAAAGTTGAAATCTGATTCATTTATATTTATTCATAAGATTAATCACACCTTTTTTTATTTTGATAAAAAAGTCAAATACCTTCTGAGTTTTGATATGAATTTATACAGAAATTCCTTTTTGCTAAAAAATTTCAATTTCGTTTGTTTCCTTAATAGTTATTTCGTTCCTTGATTCTTCTGTAACTTTTTGATTTCTTATTCCCCTCTTTTTTCTTAAGTTCAAACAAGGAAAATTTTAACAAAAAAAGTATGTTAAAATTAAAGAAAGGTGCTTGAGTTATTACTTTAGATAAATTAAAGCTAAATTAATACTTTATTACAGCCCCAAGATGTTTTATAATCTGGAAAAAAATATGTTTAAAAGTCCGTTTGATATTATACATTATTACTTTTTTGAAAAACAAATATGCAATTAATCAAACTTGATATGTATATCAAGTCTAATGTATTACAAAAACATTAGACTTGTAAATAAGAAGACACACTAAATAAAAATAAATTAATAAAGAAATAATAAAATTTTGGCAAATTCAAACTTGTTTAAATTTAAGAATAAGTGATTAACGCTCAGTGTAAATAGAATTACTTTTTTTTCTTTGTTTTACCTTATTAAGAATCCAATAAAGTAGTTTAAATAAATACATATTTGCTACGTTTGGAACAAAAGAGCTAGAAGTGTAATTGCCTCAGATGTATACTTTCTTAAATACAAGTATCGCTTTTTAAATTAATTCTGATATTAAATTACTTTTTCAATGAAGTAAAAAATCTTAAAAAGAAAGTTTTTTTTATTCCTTCTACACATAATGAAATGCTACAGATTAAATACTGACAGGGATTTTGGTATTTAATTAATTTTAAGACATAGTAAAAATATTAATAAAGAAACAACTTTTTAAATTAAATTTTGCAAAGTAAACTGTGAATTATCTCCACAGAAATATTTGCTGATGCAATTGAAAAATTAAATAGTTAGAAGTTAAGTACCCTTTTAGTGAATTTGGGTAAATTAGTTTTGAGATTAGCGCAGTGACAATGGGAAATAAAATTTGTTTTTCAGTAAAACTACTATTTTCAATCTTTCTTATTTCACATCTGATTATTATTTCAGTTACATAAAATTATAGTTCATAGTACGCTATTTTTATTTTATTTTATAACCGTCGTTGAACAGCCGACCCAATTTCATGGGTTTACGACTACTAACGTTCAACTCCGTAGCCTTGTAATTTTGAACCAATCCAGAAGACAAGGAAACTCCTGGATCAGTACCCCCAGAGGTATTGATTTGTTGTGGGAACATGGAGGACTTTGAGACTCGACAGATTTAACGTGCATCAGTCACCATTTACTACACGGGGAGTCTTCGGCCGGCGAGGATCGAACCCACGACCTCTTGGATATGGGCCCAGCGCCCTACCGACCAGGCTATCCCGGCCCCATAGTACGCTATTTGAAATTTCTCGGAAAAATGGTTAAATAATGATTTATTTAAGTGTTATGTAACCATATTCAAACAAAACAGTCAAATAACCATACGCATATGCAATACGAAAACATTAGACTTGTAAATAAGAAGACACGCTTAATAAAAGTTTAAAAAAAAATGAAAAAAAAAGAAATAATAAAATTTTGCTGAATTTGAATTTGTTCAAATTTTAGAATAAATAATTAACTCTCAGTGTAAATAGAATTACTTTTCTTTCCTTGTTTTATCTCTATTAAGAATCCAATAAAGTTTATAAATAAAAACACAATATTTGTAACATTTAGAACTAAAGAGTTAGAAGTATAATTGCGTCATATGTATACGGGTGATTCTTGGGAAACATGACAATTCATAAAAAAACGTTTCTTCAAATTTAAGTCCTTCAAAAGAATTTAAATTTTTTTGTATATTTATTCTGTTACATTTATTAATATCTTACAGACAGCAATGTAGTTTATTGACATTTGCTTAAGAAAAAAAAAATAAAATAGAAATTCACCCAATTTTGAATGCCTGAAAAATGACTGAATGGCTAGGAAAATGAAATATTAGCTTAGAAGTTAAGAAAACAGTCATTTTAAGCTAATAGTAAGTAACTCAACTTAAGAAACACAAAAAGACAAAGTTGAAAAGTTAATTGTAACTTTTGATGTAAATAAATTCTAAAAATATTTATTGTGAACAATTTGAACATACCGTTTCTTCTCGGTTTCTCGTTTTCCCCCTCAGTTTATTTTTCCTTGATTTTTTTAGACACCATGTTTTAAAATAACCTAGTAAAATTAATTTTATAATAATTTACATCAGAAATTCTTTTTTTATTATATTATCTAAATTTAAAATATTTCAAATAATTTTCTTTTGCAACTTTATTACATTCTTTAATTTATACACCCAAGTAGAGTTTAAAGGCTATGACAGAATTAAATTGTGCAGTAATTTTCTTAACTTATTCTTTATATTTTAACTATCAGTGTTTTGAAAAAAAATAACCTAAACCCTTTTTCTTTGGATGAACCATAAATTGCTTAAATTAATTTTTTTATCCATTGCAGAAAGAATCAGAAATGTTTTTGTTGTTGATACGTACGGAATAAAATTGTGTATAACAATCAATCATTAAATTAATAAATAACTTTGATTACATTCAAGCATATTACAATCTTACATACTGTTTAAAAAAAATTCTGGTAACTGGCATTCATAAGCCAGGAAAATGACAGCCAGGATAGTGACAATTTGCTATTTTACAGTATTAAACTTTACTTTAATTTAACATTTCGGCTTAAGACGTTTACTTTCCACAGAAAACAACAGGATTTCTTGAAATAACTCAGGTAAATCCATGTAGTTTATGCTATTAATAATTTCAAGTGGACAGGAAAATGACAACAAAAAAACCTATTCACCTTGTAAAATTTTTTGAAATAGATTTTGCGCCAGAAAGTTGGTTCTTTATTCCTGCAATGTTCTGATAGGATGGTATTCTAATAAATCTCTGAACCTGAGATATTGATTGCAGGCGCTATCCAATTTGGCTATAAATTACTCTGACCAAGAAAATGACTGATTTTTATGTGACAAACAAATTATTGACAGAAAAAATTATTTTCAAAAAAGTTTTGGGAAATAATACCCTGTGCATATATTTTAGAAATGCTTAAAATGGTTGAGATAAAAAAATTAGATATTGAATAATTTATGGGAAATTTTGAAGCTAGTTATTATTGGAAATATTGTTTGTGACTTATCAGGAAAATGATATTTTGATATTTAATTAAATTTTTAAATTATACAAAACAGTCAATGCTAATGCAAAGTCATTTCAAAATGCTAACAGCAATGCTATTTATTAATTTTTTTTAAAAAAAAGTTCCTTTTGTAATATAGTATCAGATCATGGAGCAAAAGACTGTCAATTGTTGTATTTCGTGAGAATCACCCATACTTTCAAGTATCGCTTTTTAAACAAATTTTGATATTAAAGTACTTTTTCCATGAAGTAAAAAATCTTAAAAGGAAAATTGATTTTTTATTCCCTTTACACATAATGAAATGCTACAGATTAAATTCTGATAGGGGTTTTGGTCCATAATTAATTTGAAGATAGAGTAAAAATATTTATATAAAATTTTTTTTTCAAGATATCCAACTAGTGTGAAAACATGATTTTGTGCAAAATTTTTGATATTGTGTTGTTATGCAGTTTTTGTGCAAAGTGATAACACTGGATAGACTAATGATTTTAAGATTTTAAATTCTTTTATCTCAAAATCAGATTTTTTCACATTTTACACCACCTTAGACACGATTTCTCACGCTACTTCTTAAAAAAAATTATACAATTTTTCATGAGTATTTATGATTATAGCGCACATGTTTTGAACTACGGACTAAGAAAAAAAAAGTAGAATTTCATTTTTTATCCATGTTTTTTCGCAAGGACAAGTGCGGAAATTTTTAAACACTGTTTTGTTTTTTTAAACTACATTGATACTTAATTCAGTAGTATATGCACTTGTTTTTAAGACCAAAATATAATTGATTGCCATCTAAATAAAATCCTCAGCGGATTTTTTGTTTTAGATGATAGAATTTGTTTTCACGTTGTTTTCCGCATATGCATAAAAATATCTTATTTTTACCTAAATATGGCCATTAAAAAAATAATAATATTTTTTTGCTGACATCATAAGTTTCTGCAAATAATGAAATAAATAAAATAGTTTTTTTAAATTTTATATGAATATTTGTAAAAAAAAATGTCGAAACTAGTCGGTTACCTTAAATTAAATTTTGCGAAATAAACTGTGAATTATTTTCCTTTTCCACAGAAATATTTACTGATGCAATTGAAAAATTAAGTGGCTAGAAGTTAAGTAACATTTTAGTGAATTTGAGTAAATAAGTTTTGAGATTAGAGCAGAGACAATGGGAAATAAAATTTGCAATAGGAAATTAAGACAATAACTTTCCTCTATTTTCTGCCCGCGAGCTTCCAATTGGTGACATCTTAAATCTAACACTCATTTTAACTGCAAGCTTAGCATTTTAATTTGTAGCCGAAGGAGAGGCTTGAATCAAATAATGAACCAATAGGAATTTCAATACTCTATTTGATTAAGAGCTTTCTGAGCGGTGTATTACAAAAAAGGAATTTAGAAAAAAAGATGGAGTTAGTGTCTTTAAATTTATCTGGGTAGAATGTTTGTTGCGAAAACATTCTAAAACATTGAGATATGTGAAATTACCAAGAGTTTCATCAGAGAAAAGTAAAAAAGCGAGTATTATTTCACCATATTTTTTTCTTACAATCATAACGCTTTATATTTATAAGACAAAGATGTGTAGGCGACTACCAGCTAAGTTTTATTTAATAACCATTGTATTTTATTTTATGTAAGTATTTTATAACATCCGACCAATTTTGAATTTACGACTAACAATATTCCACTCCGTAGCCTTGTAATTTCATACCCATTACAGAAGACAAGGGAACTCCTGGATCAAATATAGGGAACTTTTTTAGGAAACTAACTCGCATTTGCGCTACGTGGAGAGGAAAACCATGAAATCCCTTCATGATTAGTCAGATGGCAATGAGACTCTAGCCCATGGTTCGTCAACCACTTAGGTTCGAATCTGAGCAATGGCTAGTCAATGCGAATTCTGTTTCCAGTTCGTGACAATGCTGACGCAAAATATCCTCAAGGGTAGACGGATTATGGGAAACACTCTCCTTGCCGTTAACTAACCGTAGAAGGTTTTCGTGGCTTTCCTCTCCCTGTAACGCAAATGCAGAGTAAATAAAACAAATTATTTAGATCTTTGGCAGTTATCAGGGTAATTATCCCAATTAACCGCAACTCGTAACATCCAAATTCCAACGAATGCTTAATCATCACCTTTAAAGTATATTTTTAGGACCCTTTTAAAAAATGAAGACAATAAATATATATATTTGGGGTCACAAAAACAAGAAAGCAACATAAATCTTGTGACTCACAAATTGGTTTTAAACATTTATTCCAATTTAAATGTCTGAAGAAACAGAGAAAAAATGTGGAGGCGATTATAGGAAACAAAATTCGATCTGCAATCTAACAGGTTTTAATATTTTAAAATCTGCCATCCGCGTTAGTAAATTTTCTGATTTAGATAGTTTCTTCTCCGCTTAAATACTAATTTGAAAACTCCAGTGTGTATGTTTTTTTGAGATCGTCTTTAGTAGGAATTCTAAAATATATATTAGGAAGATGAGTAAGAAACATACATCATTAAAGAAATGAAAAAAAAAATTTAAAAAAAATAATGTGCTAAAATGAAGCGCAACATTATTGAGTCTCTTTAAATTGTTTCTAATTGAGTAACCACTGATAACTGTCGCCACTCAGCTGAACAAAAAATATGCCCATGCTCACTGAGATTTAAAAATTTCAAAAACAACATGAACATTTTTTATGAACAGCTTGAGTTCAACATGAAAATTAAAAAAAGAATATGTTTATTGAAGTTAAATTTGAAAAAGGATTTTTTTTAAACTCACTTTCCTGTTTATTTTATTTACATTAAATAGGTTCTGCAGTTCGATGATTTAATTGGTCTTAGAAAATTCTTTTATTCAATTAAAACGTGATACACAAAAGTTTTAAAAAATTAAGAATTTATTTTATTTAGCAAGGAATAAATAGTTCGTTATTTTTACGATTATTAACTCATAATTATAAACTACATAACATCTGAAAATTAATATTTGGCAACTTTTAAATGACACAGAGAAGTATATTAAGAGTTTTCACTCTAATGCTCGAGCATGTAAAAAGCATTCTTTTTTTCTCAAAGCGAAGCAAAATGGCAACACTTTCCAACCAAATGGTTACGGCTTGAGTACTAATTGAACAATGAGTTTGTCATTTTCTTTCAAATTTTTAATTGAGTTTAAGAATCTTTTTATAATCGTTTGGTTATTTGTTTTGTTTTAATTCTATAAAACGCTTGGATGAGTTTTCTCTAAAGATGTGGAAGCCAAAGTACAAGTTCTCTTAAAAGAAGAAGTAAATTACGATTTTATTTAAATATTTTAGTCCCGCAGTGAACTGATCGTAAAGACACTGTTCCCAGTAGAATACCGAAGTAAAGCGTCACTGGCAGGTAAGAGGGTGAGTGACCACTTTGATTAGCCTGCGTAGGGACCGAGAGAGCGCGGAATCGGTCCTTGTTAAACTGTTCGACTGTAAAGTGCTCGACTTCGCGCTCAGGTCGTCGGGTTACCAAAGCAGGGAAGACATCTCCTCTGCAGAGGATCAAAATTGTGATGGCATGTCATGAAACGGTAGCCAATAGTCCATTGTGCAGCTCTAGTGTGACGTAAATAAAGTACCTATCTACCTTAAATATTTTAATTTATCTTTAATTTCTAGACAATAAATTTATTCATATGTTGAATATTATGTATACTTACATGATTGACATGCATCAACATTCTTTTTAAATTTTTATGAAAATAAATACGGATAAACGTTCTTACTTTTAATAGCGTTTTTTATCGATAAATTATCAATGTATCGAATGACTCAGAATAAAATAAATAGTAATTTATAGAAACGTGATAGAAATATTATTTACGGAAAATAGAACGAAAATCCTAAAATCTAAGGTAAAAGATTTTGAACTTTTTAGAAAATTTTAAATTTTTACATTAATGATTTACATGAAGAAAATTTAAAGCACTAACATAAACGATTCTAAATTAACTCTATAATTCGTATTGAAATGAGAAAAAAAAACTGTGAACTATAAATAGAATTGTACCATTAACAAAAAATGTATAGAGGTTGACAAAAATATGACTTAGAATTATAAACAGTTTCATGTTTCATTTGAAATCTATAGCATGAACTATCCGTTTACACTTTGATAAAAGATCTGAGTAAGGCTAAAAGAAACTTTGATAAATGTCAGTGTTATTCAATTTTTTATATACATTGAAAATAACATGTAGAATAAATATGACTCTCTTTTCGTGGCCCATTAAATACGAGATAGATCAGAGCTTTTTGTGCCTGAGTTTGAGATTTTATATCACAGATAAAGAAAGCTGAAATTCTCGAAGATATGAAACTTGCGTAGAGAAAGACCATATAAAGTATATTGAGCTCATTTGTTTATAGATCGATAGGTATTAATTTTTCTAAATTTTTTACACTCTATTTATATATAACTAACGAACCATACGGATTTTTGTAGAGTTTTAAAGTAGTAAGAAAGCTTATAAAAACTTCATCATGAGTCTGAAGAGTCTTTAGGTAAAGTTAGGTCTTTTAGGTAAAGATTTTTGCACAAATTCCATCTCTTCTTAAACTTTAAGGGAACTTCTTTTTTTAACTGCTTTTGGTTTTTCTAAATTATAATCATTTCATAGCTACATTTTGGCTATTTAATTTAAAACATAATTTTATGTACTAAATAAAATAACGGCGATTACATTATAAAAACACCATTCATACATATTCATTTTTATTTAATTTAAACTTTAAAGTTATTCTTACAAAAAAATCAGAGCGTTTACAATTAATAAAAAACTTCAAAACTAGACGAAAAAATATGATTTTATTGAAGAACCAATACGGATTCACCGTTTCACCCCGTACCCTTTTCTTACACCCCTACTAAAGGCGTTATGATGACGTCACCATGGATGTTCGGAAAGGGTTATTCTAGAAATTACGTCGCATGAAAAGTTTCAACTATTTGACTTTTCGGTTTTGAAAAATATTGAAAATATGTCACTTTAAATGAAGTAACACACGAGGACATAATCTGTTTTTTTTTCTTCTCTTTTATGGGCGCCAAAAGGAATAAAAAAGTCTCCTTTTGAGAGCTTTAGTTTTGAGCACGATATTCGAAATCAAACACTTAAATTAACTTTTGATGAAAAAAAATTACTTTTTATAGTCGGATTCTTAATCCTCAAAGTATTAGAAAGTCTGGAAAATATGGTCCCAATAAATTCAATTTGTTCAGGTGAATGTTTAAAATTTGAATCCAAACAATTTTGAAATTTTTGCGTATTTCGCTGCATGTCTGTAACTATTTAGAAAAGTAAAAAACAAATGTTGCGCTCTGTGGTATAAATTGCTCATCCAAAGATAATTTCATACCGAAATATATTTTAAACTGATTAATTTTTTATTGCTAATTTAATAATTATCAAATTTTATTTATTTAATATTTAATTTGGTGCATAATATTTTTGCCTTATTTTTAGTAATGTTATTTTAACAGAACTTTAATGAGTAAAATCTTGAGTAATAAAAATTTAAAAAAAGTCGTATTTTCAAGGTTTCCTAAAAAACGACTTATTTTGTTCAGAATTTGGAATTTCTCAATTAAAATTACAAAATTCATGAAACGTTTGTTATTAAAATTACTTGACCTTCATTGGCAATAACTGAAGGAGAATTTAAAAAAAGATTTTTTTTTCGAAACAAAGGGTTGAAACTCTAACTTTTTTTGCAAGCTATGTGTAAAATAACTTAGAGCATTATTTTTCTAAAACTTGACCATTTGAGGGAGATCACTGCAATCTTGATTTGCAGTAAAACTACTAAGTTCAATCTTTCTTATTTCACACCTGATTTTTATTTTACTTATGTAAGATTATAGTTTATCGTACACTGTTCGAAATTTCTCGGATAAAAAGGTTAAATAACAATTCATTTAATTGTTATTTTACTATATATTCAAACAACACAATCCAATAACCATTAATAAGATGGTAATAAAACTGTTAACTGTGAGAAAAATCGTTTATTAACTGTTTTCACATAATACGGTTAAACAACCAATAACAACCAATAATAAACCAATAACAAAGAATTTTGTCGCACCAGCGTAGCCCACCAAATGAAGGTGGTTATGCAACTGCGTACATATTATAGTCAAAAGTGCTAATCTGTCAATCTCATGACCGACAGAACTGAGGTTCGAGTCCAAGCGTTGTCACCACAATATTTCCTTCATTCCCTTCAACACTTGATGTCTCCTGGACACCTTAATTTGTGTTCTACACTCTCCAATGCCCGTTACCTAAGGAAAGGCTAACGAAAAAGAAGAATCAGTTACATTTTTTGCGGTTTTGAAACCATGCTAGTTCTAAATGGTTAAGAATCCCTATAGTTTTGGATTCATGGTTTTGTAACCATACTAGTTCTAAACGGTTTCATAACCGTAAAGGTAAAAAACGTACCGTAAATTTTGCTGTTAATTGGATGGACACACTGCTTCTGGTTATTTTATCATAATTTTGGAATGAAAATTCTAACAGTGTATTTTCAAGAATATTTTTTAAGGCTAAATAATTCCTTTTGTTCCCGTAAAGCCCAGTTTTCTTCTTTTTTTCAAATTATGCTCATGCTTACAATTTTTAAAATCTTACCTAACTTTAGTGTTCGAAAGTTTTAAAACTTTTAAAATTACTTGAACTTTTATAATACATTACGGACTTCCTAAATAAGGGGACAAACGCAGTGGCGTGTCCCCTCATTTAGTGTGGTGTGTCCCCTTATTAGGGGTGAAGAGGGCAATGTTTCCAGGCATCCAATGAATAGTTCTCATCGAATCGATGGCCAAAGACGCTGAAACTTCAAATCTATTATTATTATTTTGATTATTCCAAACTCTGGATAAGTTGGTCTGAAAAACTTTTGATCAGAAAACTTTCTGTACTTTTATGTAAAATTTCACTGAATCAGTAAAACTGGCATGTATCACTAAGAAAATACGCATATTAATTTTTTCAAACTAATCAGTTTAATGTTAAGTGTATGTAACAAATTGTAATTCATTCTAACAATTAATCTCATTTAAGATATGTGAAGTATTTTCTGAATGAAACTTCAATAGTTTAGTTGTGAAACAACTAGCTACATTCATATTTCTTTTATTGGTAATATAAAAGAAAAATATGAATAATTTGAAGTTTTTAGAATAAAATATGATGTAAGAAATGATTGAAAACAAAAAATATTCCGTCTTGTAAGTTGACCACACTGAAAAAATGGTTACTCAAAAATCCCGAAATTTTCTTCTTCGTTTTAGACGAAACAGTTTCTTCCGAGACTCCGAGAAAATATTTCGGTAAAGTGACAAAATAACTATGGTCATTTCTTCGAGGAAACGAATTCCGTCAAAACTAAAGAAATATTTCGTCATTTTTTTCATTAAAAAGAATGTAGGTGCCTAAGGTCTTTAGTATTAAGCAAGAAATTTGTATCCTAATTATTTTTATCCATTAAAAGCAAAGTGTTAATATCGTAGTTCTTAATGTCTAAAAATGTTAGAATCTTGCAAATTATGTCTATAGGTGAATTAATTGAAGATATATTGTGGATGCAGTTTTTGAATGACAAGCTGTTTCCTCGTTTCGATTTCACTCGTTAGTAATTAACAATTTCTTTCAATCAATCAACAAATGAAGCTACTTGTCACATTTCCTTTCAAATAATTTTAGACAAAATTTCTCTTTATTTTTAGATTCAAATCCCCCCACTGCTTAAACAGGGTTAGTCAAAATGAATGCCCCAATTTAGTAAGTGCACTACGCAAGGTGTAAGAAATGCATTCATTAAAAATGTATCTACATTCAGAGTTTAGATAGACAAGTTTTGAATGTAATTAATGTTCGATATGCGCATACACCAAATCACAAGCTGCTATCGATGCTGGCGATACGGACATTCATATGCTTTCATAGTCTTGTTGTTGAACCTGGAGGCATATTCATATGATATTTTAAGAACCCACACACAAAAACTAATCATATGGGGTTAGACATGCGGTGGCCAAGGCTAAATTGCATTGTCTACGATAGATACGTGAGCAATCCAACGTTGCGGTAACGTGCTATTAAGTTGACGCTGTTTTTCTGTTCGTTTTATTTTCCTCAAAAAACGCAGCTGATGATTGGGTGATTGATTCAAAATTTATGTTTATTATCCCTGCATGAATGTAAATTTTTAATTGACACATTAATTAAATGTTATGCTGTACACCTATGAAATCGGGGCATTTATTATGACTAATCCTGTACTATATGGAAGGTATCTGAAGTATCACTCACCAATGGGGCTGAATTTGTTTGACAGATAGATGTTTAGGTTCTGAAATCATATATAAAATTTCTTTCGTCTATTCCGAAATAATTATTAGGTTAGAAATTATAAGGAACTACATTTTTTATAAAGTAAAACTCACCAGACTTCATTAATTTCGCAGACAACGAGCATTGCCAGATAGGAGAAGTTACTTTAATTTAAGACTTTTCTCCTTAATTGGAGCATTTAATAATTGCATTTGAAAAAGCTAATTTTAAAAGATTAAATTATAAATTTTCTAATAATAATTTTTTTGTTTTAAGTAATAAATTCAAAAATTTCCGCATAATTCTGAATTTTAAAAGTATATTTCATAATAACAATTTATTAACTGAATTAGAATTCGAACTAGCAATCATTTAAAAATGATTTTTATAAGGATAAACGTAGTTTTTCCATTTCTGATATTCATATATAAAATTAGCTTAATTTGTGAGTGTGACTTCGCGTATCTTTCTTATTAGTGTTTTTTTAAGTTGTGCCAATTATTTCAAATAATTTATTCCATCCCATGGTTTTTTTGGATCAACATATTTAACTTATTTCTACCACTTCTACTTATGATACACTAGAAGTGATAAAATATAATTTTGAGCTGAATTTTTTCAAAAATCAAATTTGTTTTTGTATGCTTGCCGTGATTTATAAATATTGAAATACGCTTTTTTATATTTTCAAATTTTTGATACAAAGATTAACAATACAATGAAAAAACAATTTACATCCTATGCCAAAACTATGGTATATCTCATGTGCAAATATTATTCAAAACATTGAACTTATCTTAATATGTTCTAAATATACTAGTTGGACAAAAGTTTATGCTCACCACTACTTTACATTCATGAAAAAACATGAAATTTTTTTAAAGTGTTTAAAGATATAGTATCAATAACATTAAATGACCAAGAACATTAAAAAATATAGAAATTTAAAAATAGAAAATTTTTTTCCAACGCCCACCGCAATGCCATTCAGGCGTATTATGGCAGATTCGTTGGCAACTCTTACAGGGGCACCATATTGGGTGGGCCAACGGTTGCTCCCCAGGTAGGGACAGATAGTGTAGGAAATTAAAGAACATTAATGCCTTGTCCGGGATTTGAATCCGGAACCTTTCTATAAGGTCAGTTCACTGACCTCTACACAGTCCGGTCTGTGAAACCTAAACATAATAATATTAACACTATATCGTATCAAAGCAAGTTGTCATAAAGTTTCAATGTTTCCAGAAGCGATAGTTTTATAGGGGAAAACTGGGTAACTCAAAACTTTTTTTTTCTTTTTTCCATTTTTATATATAAGACCGTTATTTAATAAAAAAAAACACTTCCATTCGCCGCTTCATTGAGGCATGATAAATCTAAATGTATGCGGTTTAATTTTAACATTTTAAAATATTAATTAAACTATCTCTTCAGACCTAAATAGATGATCGTGAAAAGTTTTGTGAAGCAGCAAAGGCGAGAAACTATTAAGCGAATCGAAACAAATTCCCTACAATTATAAAATTCGGTTATCCAAAGGTAATTCCTTGTGTTAAACTAATTATCGTTAAGTATTTATTAGGTACTCAGTTTAAGAAATAAGTATACAAATTAGAATAATTATAGTAATACGAATTGGTTTATAAATTGTAAGGTATTCGAATTTTTACCTTATTTTAAACTATGTAAATGGCAAATTTTTATTGATTGATTATTATTTTTTCTAACATTTAACTGAATAATAATGAAAAACTTTTGAATTATGAGGTTTAAAATATTTTACATTGTTTCAAAAAATTTCGTTTTAAATTGTAAAATACAAAATTATAAAGCATTTTCGTAACATTTCAGAAAATTTTCGTACCAGAACTGGCTCATGAAGGATTGTAAATATAAATATATATATGTATGTATGTATTCTTATAGACATATGTATATGAACATACATATGTCTATAAGAAACATATGACCAAAAGAAGTCATTCGTTTCCACAAGCTATCAATAAAATCAACATGGAACTGCTTGGAGTCGTAAAATTTTAATGGGAAAAGTCTGAAATCACTGAGTTCTTAAAATATCCATAGTTTTCAGGGAAGAATACATATTACTAAAATTTTGGTTTTTGTAGGCAATCGAAATGCTATTTTCATAATATTTGTTTGTAAAAATAGTATTTAAAGAAAATAATTATATTGTACTCAAAACTGAAGAGTTAGGTAGGAAAAGTACTGAACATCTCAAGAACATCTTAGATATAGACACCGTAGATATTGTAACAATAGAAAGCTATTAACAAGACATTCTTTCTCATTTAAAATTGTTTTTTGTCCAGAAAAATTAGACATTTTCTTAAGAAAAACGAATACCCAAATATTTTTTCAGCGACAGTTTTCTTTTGCCCATATAAATAATTCTTGAAAACGTTCCTATTCATGTTTAATCCTTTTTTGAGGTAGAGAGAATTGAATTTCTTGAAGGCAGAAAAGTGTCGCATTGTTTTTTCAATGCATTTTTTTAGTGCTGAATTGAATGAGACCAAAACAGAGAAGATCGGATTAATAGTTTAGAAGGTATTATGTACAAAAAGAATACTTTTGCAAGTATATCTTTTTAAGCATTTAATATTTTTTTCTGAACAAGTGAGGGGTTGCTTCCAATGATTTTTTTTCTCAAATTGAATCAAATAAAACTGTACACGAGTCAATAGAACAAGCGAATAAGTCAAAGGTTGCACGTTTTTTTCTCTTCTTCTTTTCTTCTTAGATTGTCAAAGATACTTCTTTTGACTATCTGAACATGTAAGGCATATTTTCCGATGTAATATGCTAAATTGTAAGAAACAAAGCAGGAATCGATGGTTAGATAGGAAGATACGTTTTTTGTACAAGTTTTATGCTTGCACTTGTAACCTCATCTTACATTGCTATACAGACGAGAAGTTTTATTTCCCGTGCGGTTTTTTTCGTTCGAAGCCAAAAACAAGTCAAAGGAGCTAACGTTTCAAAAGTTACATTAATGGGTTTGTTGTGTATAAATAATTCATTTTTGTGTTATAATAAAAACATTTTTTACTTCAAAACTATTTATTATATCAATTCGAATTTAATCGCTTTCCTTTTCGCAAGAAAAAGTTAATCGGGAAATGTTCCTCAATTGTCCTAATAATTAAATGCAATGATTTTTCAGGAAAGAACTCAGGATTCTTATAAGAATAAATAGTAAATGAGGCCATTAATTATAAAAAAAGAGAATGCTCATTTGTTTGAAATAGAATAATTATTCTTCACAACACGTGCATTCCTAAACACGTGCAATGTATGTTATAGAAATTATTCATTTTCTTAAATCTGAAGTTATTTGAATATGTATGAGATTGTTTTTTAATTTAAAGAGGGATTTTGTGGAATTTATTAGACACTTGTTAAAAGAAATAAAATTAATTTTGAGGAACAAAAATGTTTTAAAAAGTGGTATTTTTATCTTAAACTTAATTTTTCAGAAAATATGTGCCTTGCATCTGAAAATTCACTTAAATCTAATTTCTCATTTTAAGAATTCCAAAGTAAAGAATTGAAATATTTATTTAAGTTAGTAGTATTCAGGTCTTTTTCTTTACATGCTTACTTTTTAATCCTTTTATTAATGTGTCATTGGAATATTTAGCTAATAAATAATAATAAACAGGTTATTTAGAGGGGGTCCCTTTCTGAGAAAACAAAGATATTGCTTACTAGAAATTCCATTTATTTTATTTAAGATGTTAATAAAATAATATTTAAGTAATTTAAGAAAGCGTAGTTCAATACTTGTGAAGCAGATTTATTAAGAAAAGATGCAGAAAAAAAAATCAAACACGTTGGGTTAAAGGTTAAAAAATGCAATTATGATCATAGATTGTGAAAGCTGTAAAAAAATCTATACTGAACTTTTGGAATTTTGTTACAAAAATTGCTAACTGATGGCTTTGCAAGTAACCGATGGCCAAAGAGATAAGCGTTAAAACGAGCAAATATTTTTGTTTGTACCTGGTTAGGTGGCTTAAAACTTGCATTCTAACGAACATCGAGTGTTTTTGGCCCCAGAATATCACATCAGATTATTGTCCTACAACATTTGTACTATTTTTAAGAACTTTACACAATGAACAGTGCCCCCTGTTGCCAACTTTTGTAACCGAATTCGTACATTTTTGAGTAAAAGTTTTCCAGCTTTCACAATTGACATATCTTTTGCTTCATTCTCTTGCCAAGTTTTGTTCCCGATTTTTTTTAAAAATAAATTAGTCCAATGCTGGTTATCTTGTACTTGTTTTCATTAGCTTCACAAGTTCGCGTTATTAACAAGTAATAATACAAAAATGAACTAAGAAATAAAAATAATGCTGAAATTCCGACATTCAAAAATACAGTTATCAAAAATTGCAGGCAATAATATACCCGATGAATATTACAAAGATTGCTCTAATAAAATGAATCATTTGTAATGCACGTTACCCATATAAGCTGATTATTTTGTTAGCTTTGTCCTTAAATTAGTGAAAATTTAAATGTTCAATTGTGCAATACATTTCAAAATATTTTTAAATATAAGATTTATTTTTAGCAAGTAACAAAAACAATCAATGTAAAGATTATATTACAACTTAATTTTTCATTAATTGGATTGATAGTATTGAAATATTATCTATTTCATCAATTTAAATCAATATTTAAGAAAACACCCTCGTATTGCATATTTGGTTCAGAAATATTATTTACCCATTAGACATTTAATGCTGTTTTCTCTTATTTGCTATTGGTAGTCGATTAGTGAAGCAGGGTTATTATATCAAGAATTGATTTTAAGATTAGATACGACATTCTTAAGTAAGTTAAGTAATGTAAGCAAACTTAAAGAGAGAAAATAGTTTCTCTTTCTTAATATACTCTTTCATCTGAAACTATTATAATTTGTAAGCAGTGTTATAAAGTAAAGGCTAAACAGCAATTTCACTCCTTTATTAATTTTTGAAAAGTGAAATTTAAAATCGAGTTGTGAACTTCAAAACAGAAATTAAATTTCTAAATTAACGCCATTTCATAACACAGATTATTTAATAACTGGCATTATCTTTTAAAGTAAGCCCTATAGAACTATTGGCTTAGTATTTAACGTAAAACATTATTTATAATTATTTACGTAGACAAAGTAAGTTCGCATCACTAAAATTTCAATTAAAACGAAATTAAGCTTAAATTAAGCTAAAATTAAGGAGCATGGCTGAAAATGTTGGATAGGGTAAAAATTAGCCGCTATTACTGCCCCTGGGTTACAATATACTCCATTACAGTTTCAGTTCATTTACTTTTAAAACGACAAAGCTTAACAGCTCCAATAAATTCGTGGTTCGTAACTGTTAGGATGTATACCGTCTTCTGAAAGGTTGGGGTTTCAAATCACAGCTTGCAAAGTTTTAATTTTATCCCTAACTTTCTGTTTTAATATGGTTAGTAACTATTTAGTATTTTGTATATAATTTATTATTTCCTAATATAAATGTATTTTTTTAATTAAATTTAAAAATTTAAAAACAAAAAAATAATATCTATTTAATTTTTTACTATTTTTTCTATGAAATATATGGATTATTTAAAAAAAAATTTGAAATTTTTCAATGAACTAACTGAATTTTTATTATTTTGTAATACATGATTCAAGTTTTCATTAAATGTAACTACGAAACAATAAATAAAAATATATCAATATATTTGTTATAAAAAGATAAAAAAGACAGAATAAATTGAAAGAACTATTTATTACTTAATTAGCAAATCATTTCATTGCAAATACAGATTTAGTAGGTAGTACATTATAGTTATGATTACAAATAAAAAAAAAGAAAATAGGGATACAAGTGCTTATAGTTAAGTTAGAAATAGTTCTTTTTAATTTAGTCTTTCTTTAAATCCTTATTTAAAGTATATTAATATACTTTTGTATACTTCTTCATATTAAATTTAATAAAATAAATATATATTACAAAATAAAAAAACGTTAATTTAGTTCACTAAAAAAATTTAAAGAACATTTTTTAAAAAAAAAATTAACAATCCATATAAAAGGGTAGGACAAATTAATGGAAATACTTCGATGCTAACACATCTTTTCACAAAACTTACTAAGAGAAACAGTTTGTAAATTTAGAAATGTTTAGATCAGGGGTGTCAAACTCGCGGCCCGCGGGACGCATTCGGCCCGAGATGAACATTTTTGCGGCCCAGTCAATATATCCGACGCAAAGTAAAAATAAAATAGAAACGTGAATTAGAAACGAAGCCAGCATATAAAATGATAATATACTTTATTATTTTTATAATATTGCAAGATTTATCTTTTATTTTTGATGTAACCAAATACCTATCCGATTTAAATTTATTGTTGCAAGGCAAGGATCAGATCATTACGAACATGTTTGACATAATTAAAGTATTAAAATGCAAACTATTTCTTTGGAAAAGGCAACTGAAAAATGAAGATTTAACGCACTTCCCTCAGTGCAACAAGAACAAATCCATTTTAGATGATACTGCATCGTATCAAAAATACGCAGAAAAAATTTCAAATCTTAGAATGGAATTTGAAACAAGGTTTAAAGTTTTTAATTCTTTGGAAGACAAATTTTGTTTGTTTTCTTCGATTTTCTCAATAAATATATAGACTCAGTACCCAGTAATATGCAAATGGAAGTGATTGAGATTCAGTGCAACTCAAACTCGAAGGCAAAACTCATTGAAGTGGGTGTGCCTGAATTTCACAAATATTTACCAGCAAGGTTTGAAAATACTCGAAAATTCGCATATGAAATTATTTCCATGTTTGGAAGTACTTATCAGTGCGAGCAATTATTTTCTGTTATGAATGGAAATAAATCTCCTGTCCGAAACCGTATTAATAACGCTCACGTTGGGTCAATTTTGAAAGTAGTATCGGTCAATAAAATTTCTCCCGAAATAGGAAAGATAGTAGCAGAGATGAGAGGACAAGTATCAGGACGAAAACAATAATTTAACTTTATATATGTTTATTACTATTACGATTATTTATATATGTTTATTAATATACTATTCAAAATAAAAATATTTGTTTCTATGAACATTGATTTTTTTTTTCGCGGCCCACCTAAAGTTAAGCATTGTTTATTTGGCCCAAGTTAGCTTTTGAGTTTGACACCCCTGGTTTAGATGGTACACCTTCTCATACTTATTACTGAGGTTTAAAGCTTTTTGAGGTTTGAAGGACAGCCAATAAAATGAAAACGGAAAAAAAAAATTCGAACATTCTATGACAAAAAATTTTATAATAAATTTGTAACTTACAACTAATATTTTGGTTATTATATGCAATAATTGCACGGAATTTCGTAAACCCAGTTTAAATATTTGTGCAAATATGAACGTTTCTATGAAAAGCGAACTTTTTTGTCTCAGTTTTATTGGTATAATTTTGAAAATATTCAATAAAATTTAACAAAACTTTTGGATCGTTTTAAAATTAATTCAAAATTATAGCTTTAAAATTTGAGAAAAGTTTGTAAAAAACTCACATGAGTAATTAAAATAGTTCTTTTATATTGCGCATGCTCGGAAAAAAATTAAAAACTTTTTTTCTTAATTTTGTATTTGATATCTAATAAAAAGTCCGATTTGAATGTTTCAAAAATTTAAAAAGTTTCAAGCAATTTTCTAAGTAGTTTTCCTACTTTTTAAAATCAAACTCAAAATTATAAGGGGTATTCCACTGATTTCATTTTGTACTATTAATCAAGATTGATGACACCGGCATTGTTGGGGATCATCCCTCATAAAAGTATCTTTTATTTGGCATGTTTTACTTCCTAATACCATCCCACTTTGTTGTACGGACCATCATTAGAAGGGTATTATCATTTGTTAATAAATCTTGTTTAATAGTACAATATAAAGATTGTGGAAAACCCCTTCTTTCCTAAGCACTTCTAAATTTATATGCTTATTCTCTAAGTAAGTTTCGAAAAATATTAAAACATGTGTTAGTATCGAAGTGCTTCCATTATTTTGTCCAACCCCTGTATTTTAATTAAAAAAAAATGAAAAAAAATATTTTTGTTTTAAGAATTTAATTTTTTTTTAAAATTTAAATTAATAAATAATAATTTTTAAATCGAATATGACATACTAAATTGTTATCAATGATTTTAGGACAGAAAGTTAGAAATAAACACAAAACGTCATGAGCTGGGATTGTCTGGTAGCAGCTGGATAGCCTACGCGTTCTATCATTAATGATTCAATAAATATGATTTGGAAGGACCAATAAAAATAGCCGAGATAAAAATATTTTCCTTGTCTTTCAGTTAGAGTTTATTGTAAATTGCAGACGGATTGAAAAATGGCAGACATTCTTTCTGAATAAGTATTTGAAACGTCTGACATTTCATAGACAAATGAATAAGTTTTACTTAGTATTAACAGCAATATAGTGTCAAATAAATGAAAAAAAATTCTCCTTAATTGCTTATTACTTAAAATACAACTCTTGTAGTAAAAGTTATTTTTAAATCGTCTGAGGAAAACTTGATAATAGGATTTAGATAAAAGGATTTCTTCACAAAAATATAGTTCTAATTAAATATATCTGCATCCTATAGTAAAGCGTTGAGTAGTATTTATTGGACATGCTTATAACGCTAATATTTAAGACTTAAGTTACAACTGTATTTTATATTACAAATCTGTTGAAACAATTTTTTTTAAGTTCGAATACCGCACATAAAGTTTATCTATATTTTATTTAGGCGTGAATTGTATAGATTCTCTAGTAGCATATTTAACTGAATTAGAGTCATTTTAATATGTGAAGAGGTCTGTATATCTTTAAAATCCTTGTCAGAAAAGAAATCAAGAAAGTAAACACATTACGATGGTTCACAAATTTAAACGAGGAAGAAAAGCTATCGAATCACTAGTGAGAAAGATGGGATGAGAAACATCAAAATCCTACCTATATCTTTAGAATCCTTGTTGAAAATGAAGTAAAAAAAGTAAACGCATTAGTATTCGCACATTTAAACTATAAAGAAACAGTATCGAATCGCTAGTGAGGAAAGACGGATTAAAACATCAAAATCTGTTTTATAGCTTGATGAAACTTGGTGATGTTTCTAATAATCATCTTTCAACTCCTCTCTGTTTCTTTTGGCAATCAAACAAGTTTTAGTAATTTAAGACGCACCATCCTAAGTAATGAAGTTATAATCGAAAGTTAGAATTCGAAAGTATTTCTTCTTCTTTTAAGAAGAATAAATAACCCCCTATTTTGCTCCATGTTTTAACAAGTTTTCTAAAAATATATACTAAAGGAATACATATAGTAACAGAAAATGCTAAGGAATATTTAAAGGCAAGAGATTTTGCTATGATTTAAATATATTGTTATAAGATCAATAGTTTTTCACAAACTAACTGAACGCCTGAAATGCCACTTGCATATCAAGCCGAATGATTTTATATGATGTCCAGTTTTTATTGATTGATGATTGATTGATTGATTGATGATTGAATGATTTTATTTGATGTCCAGTATTCCAGCTAAGAAATAACATACTATATAAATTTTTTTATCCATTCCGTTTTAGTTGTGCAGTTATAGAGTTTTGAAACAAATTCTTAAACAAGTAGTTTTAAGAAACTGAATCGGTAAGATATTACTCGATTCAAAACTTCTATATTAAGACTTCATTATAAACAACAAATTTTTATTTTTTTCTTTCTGGGCGATTTTTCTAGTTTTGTTTTTCACCTTTATTTTCTCCTCTTCGTTGTCAACTTTAAGTTTTATGTTTCAAACCACTTTTGTTTCTTCTCGTCTGGCAAGTCTTGAGTATAGGCACCTATTTTTGAGCACTTGAAACCTGCCGACATTTATTTCTCCTGTATATTTCTGGAGGCAATAAAAGATTTTTAATAAGCTAATGTATATTCGTTTAAATTATGAATTTTAAACAATTTCTCGCTTCAAGTAATAAATTCGGCTAATAAAATGTTATCTTAAATTACTTGTGAAACGTAGAATCATGCAAGAGCTTTTAAAATGTATTTCTTAAAAAGGAGCTTTTATAAGTTTTAGGCTTTTCAAAAGCAAAAATAAAATTTCTGATAAAGGTGAAAAAGTTTTAAAGTCTTATGCAGCTAACGAATATTTAAGGTTTGCGGTACGAATAGAACTTAGCGACTTATTTAAGGTAAAAACTGAAATTTTCAATAATTTAAAACTTGATAACTACTTTTGAACTGAACTGAAAAAATGAATTTTATACACCACTTTCTAACCTAAAAAGGAAACAATCTATTAATAAATAGTCAGGAGAGTGAAATTTGAACTAAACTGACAAAATAAATTTTTATATACACTTTCTAACCTAAAAAAAGAAACAATTTATTAACAAAAAGTCAGGAGAGTGAAATCTTAAATATCTTCGTCATAAATACTGATCAAATATAGCCTATTCTTGTTTGAATCATATTGTAAACAAGCCTTAAAATTTAAAGTAAGATTAAAGTTTGAAACACTTATTTAAAATACTACTCTCTCAAAATTGAAAACATTACTAAATATCTAATCACTCTTACACTTTCGCGAAGGAAAAGTCAATTAAGATAAGTCTGGAATTCAAATTTATGCTGCTCGCATATTTTTTTTCTACTAGCAAATGGATGTCTTCTGAGTGTCTAGATAATTTATGAAAGTCAACTTCCTAAAACGAAAGAGAAAAATTAACAGTTTACGAAACTTTAATCTTTCGGTAATTTGTGAGTAAATATAATTGGAACACTTTTCTCCCTCATATTTAAAATTAAGCACACACTTTAAATATTTATTTTAGATTAATCTAAAACACGGAAGATTTAAAGTGTTTATGTGGACTTAAAATGCAAGAATAGTACTATTTTCATAATAGTTTTCTATTACATTTATTCATAGTTGATTTCATAATCAAATCTCAATTTTTTCTTAGCTAAAATTTCGATTCTTTATTGTTAAAATCTTGTGTACTGATTGTTATTAAAGTCTCTCACAAAGTCGAGTCTCTGAAGTATATATATATATATATATTCNTATATATATAACATATAAAAAGATATAAAGATTTTTTTAATGGAAAAAAGTATTAATTTTTTTTAAAAATATTTAAAAATTTAAAAAAATTTTAAATTTAAAAAAGTCGGAAAATAAAAGAAAGAAAAGATGTAACCTCGTCATCAGCTCACACGAATATATCCGAAAAAATTGTGGTTTCTAATATTGTATTAATAAAACCAAAGCAAAATATGTCACTACAATAGTGTAAGAAGCACCTAAGAAATTTAAAATAAAATAGAATTTTCTAAGTAACGAAATGTAAAATAAAACAAAATAATGCAAAAGAAAACAAACAAGATAAAAATAGAAAAGAAAAATTCTAGAAAATACAGAATAAAACTCAAAACGTATCATATAAAGTGAGTAGCGAATCCAAATGTTTTTACACTTATCGACATCTTTCAAAAATGATTTAATATGTTTTCGTAATAAGTATGCCGGATTACAAAATATGACAAAAGAAGCGCAAATAGCGGATGATGGGATCAACTTATAACGCGTTCTTACTGCAATACTGAAGTGGGTTCGATTTGTTAGTTGCTTTGAATTGGCCTAAAAATGGATATGCGCAAGGTAATAATGATACACTGGATAATTTAAAGTAAATAATTAATAAGGTTGGTATTTAATTGTACGATTTTAATTATTTTAGAAAATAAACATTTGCTTAAAAAAAAGGAACATGGTTCGCCCGGTTTGCACAGATTTTTAGCCACGGTTTTGCCCGAACTGGATTTGAATATGGTAAAAATATAAATTTAGTTAAAAAAGAAGTTTTTATCCAATTTAATAAGAATAATAACAATTAATTCAATGTTTTTATACGGAATTTGATTACATTAGTTGGGTTTCCATTGTCTTTATCAAATTTTGAAATAGTTTGTCGATTTTTCGGATAAATAAACATTACTACATATTCTTTTAATTCTATTCATTTGATTAAAAATGGTATTTAAATAAATGTTTTTGGAAACATTAGAATTCCAAGTAATACGCTGATTTATATTAAAAAAATTATTTTTTTTATCTTATAAATTAACAATGTAGATATTTTCTTCTTTTTTAATACTTAGTAAACTAAGTACAGAAGTGTGTTTGATTTGTTAGTTACTTCGGATTGGCTTAAAAATCTGGATGTGCGCAAGGTAATAATATTATACTGGATAATTCCTAGTATATAATTAATAAGGTTGAATTTTAATTTTTAAATTTCAATATTAATAAGGAGGAATTTTAATTTCTAAATTTTCATATTGAGATTTTAGAGAAATTATTAACATTTAATAATTTTTTTAAAATTTAATTTTACTTTAAATTTTTTTATTAAATATTGGAAGTACTGTAGATACGGATTTGCCAGAATTGGACTACTTGGTAAAAATGGAAATTTAATTAACTAAGAAATATTTAATTAAAACATACAACTAATCCACTGATTTTATATTGAATTTAATTGCATTATTTGCTAAATTTTGAAAAGTTCATCTATTTGTTTTGTCGATAAATATTACTACAAATTCTTTAATATTTTTAATTCTATTCATTTTATTAAAAATAATATTTAAATGAATGTTTTTAGAAACTTTAGAATTTCATGTAATTAGTTTATTTAATCTTAAATTAAAAATATATTTGAAATAATTAATTAAATTTAAAATAATTTTTTTATTATATAAATCAGCAATGCAGATATATTTTAATACTTAAATCCAAAAAATGGAAATTACTATTATTGTCATTATTACGAAGCAAGATTAATTCCTCGGGGTAAATATTAACAAAATTGTATATTTTTGGAAATTAAAGATAATTAAATCACCAATAAATTTAAAAACAAGTTTAATATTAAGAGTATAATTTTTTTCTTAATGGTGTAAAAATAAGTCAGATAAAAGTGATAAATAATTAGATCCTTGTGGTATGTTATCAATTCGAACCAAAATATGTTTTCCATTGTAAAGACAATTATTAAAGAGACAAAATCAATTAGAATTTCCCAATAATCAAAATCGCAACTAAGAATATTTCTAAAATCGTTGTAATAGCTCAAAAGAACATCTTTTAGTTAAGAAAGGGGAATGCTATTAAAGAGAACAGGGAAATCAAAAGTCACAATAGAATTTATTTTATTTAATGTAATAAACTTCTAAATAGGTTAATTTCTAGCGATAATCCAAGAAAAATCTTTTTTAATAATATTGTTAATAATTTTATTTAAGTAATTAGCTAAAATGGTGCCAGGTTTAACTAGGTAAGAAGGTAGGTTAAGTAGAACTTACAAGTGATTGTTCTAAATGTAAAAGGAATTTTATGAAATTTTGGACTGATTATTAAGCATGGAAATTGTATATTTTTATTTTTTATTTTTTACCTCTTGTATAAATCTAAATTTTTTTAATGATACTCTTATTATTTAAATTTCTAATCTTAAATGTTCTGGTTTGAAATTTCTAATTTTGAATATTCTGGACCAACTAATCTTGAATATTCTCTTTTTTTAAGCATACAAACCATTCATTTCTATCTCCTATCTTTTCTCCTTTAATTAGATTATCCTCCGTCATTTTTGAAATACCTTGAAATGGTCACTGTGTTAAAGTAATAACAAACATTTTCTTTATTCTGAGTCTCAAATTATAATTTGAAACGAATTAATAAATAATCCAAATAAAAGACAGAGTTTTTTCACTGTTTTTTAAGTTTCAAATCATTTTACTAATACGAGGATATATAAAGACAAATTTTTCGTAAACAAGTTCTATACTCCTTTGTAAGTAGAGAAAATACCATTACGGTATAGAATTGAAATAATCATCCGCGACTGCATATAGTTCCTTTTTATTTCACTATCAAATTATAAAAATATGCTTTCAAAACAATTTAAAAGCTTTTAAAAGTTTAACACGTTAGCCAGAAATTTAATTCGTGCTATCTTTTACGACATATATCACAGAATTATTAAAGAGATGGAATTATTATAAAAAAGTTATAGTTTCGAAGTCTTTCTGTAATCGCAGACTCGGCAAAATATTTCGATAAATAAAGAGGACATGCGCTCTTGAAAAGAAACAACTGTATGACGTTACAAGAGCATTGGATTTGATTGGGCCACTAAAAATGACTTGCTTTAAGCTGACAAATCAAACTCGAGATAAGGAATTTTTAATTTTGGTTTCACTGTAGAAGAAAATAGTCTACGAGAAACAATATTTATTATTCTTTCATCAGTTTTTTTAAATGCGAACAGAAAAAGGTATATTTGTTGCGAATTTCAGACATAATTTTTATTAATTCTCATTATCTGATAAGTGATCACTCAATCACTTTTGTTTTCCTCACTTCACATGATTTAAGAGAGCAAGCAAAAAGAAGGCTGTGCAACGTCATTTAAGACTTGGCGATGTTGTTCGAGCTGGGAGCTTGGTATCCATTTGGCTTACACTTGGATGCAAACAGGCTCTCCCCTTAGAAATTACAGTTTTTTCTTAACTCGCAATAGTGTATAGCAGTTTCCATGATGCGTCTTATGAGGATTTAGATTTGAAAGAAGGATCTGAAAAGATATGAATGCTGTTTTAACTCAGTAGAAATTTATTTTGAAAATCTATGTTGTCTGCAGAGTGGTCGTAAAGGTTGGGCAAACAGGGCATTTGCTCTGGGTTCGGCATATCTATCCACAATCTCAATTATATTTCATTTTATTTTATATCCGTCGTTGAACAGCCGACCCAATTTTGGGTTTACAACTCCGGAGCCTTGTAATTTTGAGTCAATCCAGAAGACAAGGAAACTCCTGGATCCGTACCTAAAGAGGTATGATTTGTTATGGGAACATGGAGGACTTTGTGATTCGACGGATTTAACGCGCAGCAGTCACCATTTACAGTACGAGGAGTCTTCGGCCAGCGGGGATCGAACCCACGAACTCTTGGACATGGGACCAATGCCTTTCCAACCTGGCTATTCCGGCCCACCTCAATTATATTTAAAAAAAATCGTTTCAATGATTGTAAGACTTAAAAAAAATATTTTTAGTATTGAAAATCGGAAAAATGTGTTTTTCCTTTTGAAGCATATGAATAATGGCCTAAGCACGTCTCAATAGTCCCACATCAGAAAGCTATAACAATCGAAATCATAGCTTCAGAAAGTAAAATGCTAAATCTTTTTTAGTTGATTATTTAAGCGGGGACCCTTATACAAAAATTATTATCACTTCTACTTCATGGTTACCGCTCCCAAAAAATCCATAAAGAATCTTAAGCGAATGACAAACATTTAAAAATTAAATAAAATAACAGAAAAAATGCTAAATTGTACATTTTTAAGAACTAAATGAAAAATACTTAATAAAAAATTACGTAATTTATTTCAACTTTTTGGTTGAAAATCTAACAGTGAATGAAAGATACTGCAAAATGTTTAGCCCTGCGTCCCGTAAAATCTAGTGTCGGCACTGAATATCTGAAAATTTGGATCTCGTTGAATTATAATATAGTGAAAATAATATATCCCATGTCTTATGACTTTTACTAAATTAGTTTAAGGAATCATATTTTTACTCTAAGTAGCTATTTTTTAAAAAAAATTATTATTAGTTATTTCAACACTTTTTAAAATTTCAATTAGTAACAAGGAGCAAAAATTATTGTAAATGCAACTAGTAAAACAAAATAGGCAATAATAAGAATATTACATACTTGATTAAAGAGAAATAAATTAAACAGTTATACATTTAATTTTGTTTATTTATTTTAAATACTTAGTTACTATTTAAAGTTTGTTAAAAATAAGTCTTAATATTGCATTTTGTAAACCTGAAATTTTTTTGTGGCCCTGACTTTACCTTTGATTGATTAAGATGGTCTGGTAGAAAATAGATTGGGAAAAAAACCTATGCATTAATTTTTTTTCTCAAAAGGACATCCTGCATTTTATTAAAGAAACTAATGTTAACCATCTATTCCTTTTGTCTAAACAGTAATTTGAGATATGATGAGGTGGTTTTCTTTAAGAAAAAAAATTATTCGTATATAATTTAAAAGATATCTCATATGATGAACTATTTTTCTTCAAAATAGGAGACCCCATTAAAAAGTATGTTTTCAAGAAAAGAAATGATTTAAATTAAGTAATCCAGACATAAATTTACGTCGTATTAAAGAGTATCATTAAAATCTTTAAATAAACTTAGATATAATAATAATCAAAATTTTGATTGAATTTAAATGTTGAATAAAGTTTAGACCTTTTGAAATGCCTTTCTTAGATAAGAAATAAATAACCTCATTTTAAACGTGATAAAAATACATATGTGGTTTCTGTAATTATCACCCTTAATATATATTTTTAGAAATCTTGTCAAAAAGGAAGACAAAAGGAATAAGCATTCCGGGTCTCAAAACACTAATGTTAATGCATACATAGATCATCAAAATCTATTTAATTTATATTTGAGTTTTGAAGTTGTTTCTTATAATTTTTTTTAATCTCTTCTTTACTTCCTTTCGCTATCAAAAAAGATTTTGGTTGTTGTTGTTTCTAATTCCATATGCCAATACCAGCAAGCCTGATTGGTGAAACCAGACAAATTTAAGGAAGAGGTGCGTTTCTTGTTTTTCAGTGGCGCCATCTATGACCACGAATACGTCTTCAACCACACACACACACGTCACAGACCGCTTTACAGGGCGAATCTATTAATTCATACACAGATCATAATTTTGACCTGAAACAGAGAATGATCGATCTCCAATTCAGTAGCTCCAGAGGTATTGATCTGTTATGGGAAATTTGAAGACTTTGTGACCCCGACAGATTTAGCATGCATCAGTCATTTTTTTGCACACTAGAAGTTTTCGGTCGGTGCAGATCGAACTCAAGACTCCTTGGATACGGGCTCAACACCCTACCAACCAGGCTATTGGTGTTTTGCACACCCGCTTCTTCGATTGTGATTTGTCAGATTTCTATAGTGCTTTTGCTTTTTTTTATGATTTAATACTAATAAGTGAACCGCCTTGTATGTACTTTATCTCTTCACTTTTGAAAAGTATTCTAATATATATATTAAGAGTAGTCTTAACTTAAAATACTTTGTATAGTTTGTTGCATTTAATACAGAGCACCCGACTTAAATAAAGCCTTTTTGTTTTTGAGCTTGACATTTGAATTGCACACAAAGAAAATCAAAGAGAACTAAGCATGTATTTTAAGTAAGTCGATAATCAAACACAGTTTTGAATATTTGACAGAGCACCCGACTTAAATAAAGCCTTTTTGTTTTTGAACTTGACATTTGAATTGCACACAAAGAAAATCAACGAGAACTAAGCATGTATTTTAAGTAAGTCGATATTCAAACACAGTTTTGAATATTTGACAGAGCACCCGACTTAAATAAAGCCTTTTTGTTTTTGAACTTGACATTTGAATTGCACACAAAGAAAATCAAAGAGAACTAAACATGTATTTTAAGTAGGTCGCTGTTCAAACACAGTTTTGAATGGAGTAACTAACTTCCAGCTCCATCTGGACAAGAAAAAAAAATCGAATAAGTAAAAAAGAAGAGAGAAAATGTCCCCTGGAAAAAAAGCCACTTCTGATTATAGCCAAATTTCAGCCCCATTCTTATACGATTTAGAATATGTGATGTTGCTTACTATTAACTAATACCTGGAAGACAGAAACATTAATATATTTCCAGGTTTCAATGATGGTAGCCTTCAATTCTGCCAAAGACTGCCCTGCTTTTTTTAAAAATTTTTTTTGGTACCTTTCTGAGGAATCCCCGTTTCTTTAATTTTATTTTAATTAAGGGATACATGAAAAGCTGTATGAAACAACAGGGCATGTATAAAAACCTTATTGAAAAGCCACCAATGCGAAGATTTTTCGACATAATTTGAGGTATTACCCTGCTGGAAAATCTGTTTGTTTCCAGGTGAAAAAAAAACTATTATCCCTGAAATTAATCCCCGGAAACTCATCGGACATTTTTTTCCTTTTGGTCTCTTTGTAATTAGTAATATAAAGATCTACAAATATTTCCTAGTCAATATTATTAGATTTAGAAACAATTTAATTACTGTCGATCTCATAATACGAAAACTTTTCATTTTTAGGGAGCATTTTAAAATTATTATAAACTAATTTATAAGTTTAAACATTAGCTATTATAAATTATAGCTGCTTTTCAGCCTATTTGGAAACTCATAGGCTTTAGATTAGTGTCCTCTAACAAAACTTTAACTTTCAGAAGAGATTGAAAATAAAGATGAACAATAAAATGATGCGATTTGTGTTCTGAAGTTAGTAATTTAAAACTGCAAATTTTTTCAGATTTTTTTTAAATTTAATTTTAATACAGTTTAAACTAATTAAAACTGATTTAGATAATGCTCAAATTTTTTAATTTAAATGTCGCAAAAACAAAGATCATTATCCAAATTGAGAATGTTATCCAAAATAGGAAAACAGATGAATGTATTATACTGAACTACTATTCGAAAACTGCTATTTTTAGAATTTTATTGCTATGAATACTTGAATTGTTATGAATTTTTTAACTTAAATTTCGCAAAAATAAAGATATTTATACAAAATGCAAAAAAAGATAAAAGTTTTTATATTACACTACTTTATCTCAAATTGCGATTTGATGACGTTCTTGCATTTTACATGTTTCGAAAGATATTGACGTAAAAACTAAAAATTTATTTGTGAAAATTACATTAAAAGGATTAAAAGCATATTTAGAATTTTTCTTTTCAACCCCAAGGACTCGGTATGGAGGTCTCTTAACCTTTTGCTTACAACTGATGTGAACCAGAATGACATAATCATGCTAAGCACCGTAAGCAAAAGATTAAAACAAGAAATGTGTTATTGTACACTGATATTTGGATTCAAGTCAATTTTTCTTAGACGAAGAATTGGTGCTATCTCTCTTTTAAGAGAATGACTTTTTAAATGAAATTAACCTACATTTAAGGTTACAAGAACAGCGAAAAATCCTATAAAATATGGCCAAAGTAAGCAGTTGAGCTATTAACGAAACACCTTTTTAGAAAATCTCTGAGTCATCCAGAGCTCCCTGTTTATTTTCCTATTTAATTTAATATTTGTGAAAATGTTTTTGAATTATAAGGCATATAGATTTTTCCCCATTAAACTAATTAGTTTTATTAAAAAAATCGAAACACTCGTCGGAACAATTCTTGAGGAAACAAACTAAAGCAAGTTCTTTAATTATGCATGGGTTATGAACATATATATAGTGTCATAAATTAACATTGTAATTAAGTCTACAAGTATAATGTCTAGTTTGCGAAACTATAAAGCTAGTGTTCCATGATGCATTTCTCTGACAGCTTTCCGCATAAAACAGAATAAATTTTATTATTTGACTTGTAATTATTCTGTTTTTGGAATCGAATTATTTAGCTATTTTAATTTTACGCAATAACAACCAAAATACTGTACCACTTTTATTTAAATACTTTGTGTTTAAATTATTAAAACTAATAAGTAAATATCAATATATCGATAAATTAAATAATTAAAATCAATCAATCAATAGTAATTTTAATACTTTAGCCCTCGATAACTTTTACACAACTTGAAGTGAAATTTTACATTGTTAGAATATTTAAAGTTAGTAAAGTATTAATTTCAAAACTTTGATATTTACTGCAACAAATATCAGAATATAACTCCCTCCTGATTTCTCAGATTGAATTAAAAAAATTTATATTCTTGTCAAATTGAAGAAATTTGCAATAAACAATTTTGGTTGAGCAGTAGTGACTCTGGGGATGGAGCATTCATTTCTCCCAGGTTCGAATCCCAGAGATACGATTTCTGTTCTCGGCTCGTATCGGTCACACTACTGACATAAAATGTAGTCAAATGTAAACGAATGATAGATTCCCCACAACGTCGGACTTACCGTGGAAGGTTCTCGCAGTTTTCCTGTCCATGTAACGTGGGATAACTCCAACAAATTCTCCCAAAACTTTATTCGGGAGTTTTCTGGTCTTCTGGAGTGGGTTCAAAATTACAAGTCTATGGAGTTGAACACTGGTAGTCGTAAACTCAAAATTGGGAGGGCTGTTCACAACAACGGTTATAAAATAAAATAACAATTTTGAAAGTAAATTTGACAATTTTATTAAGCATCAAACACTATTTCTTTTAAGAAAGATGAAATAAAACTTAATTTTACTTCCATTTTTTGAGTCATAAATTAATTGTAAATGCTTTTAAACTTCACGGATAGTATTTAAGAAATTCTCATTAAGGCTTGTAATTAACGTATATTTTGATTAAAAAGAAAAATATTAAATAAATGTAGTTTTTTGGCAAAATATATGCTTTAGTTTTATAAGCTATTTTTTATACTCTTTAGTATATAAAGTATATTTCTATGCATAAAAATTTTGCAAAAGTAGATTTAATCATTGAACTTCCGTTCTTATTACTTTTGGAATGTTTTATGAATTAGAAATAATTCTAATTAAACAAGATTTTCTTACATTCACGTATGCCATACACGACAGTCCTTTTTTTTTTGTTGTTTTCTCTAGAGCACTGAATTAATTATTCTATGAGTTACGCGGAGGCTTTGAAAGAGAAAAAAAATTGTATTCATGACACGAGTAACTATTTTTTCAGACTATTTTAATTTTCTAAACGGAAAAAAAATCGGAACTTTTTGATCTTAAAAAACTATATCCTCGGAATGAGACGTGTCTTTATTTTTCTCCATTTATAAATATTTGGTTTGTTTATGCAACATGAAATATTCTTGTAATGAATATTTAATAGTCTGACATATTTATTTTATACAAATATGAATAAAAAGTGGATCGTATTTCACGAAAAACCGTGCAGTTTTTAGATTACTTTATCAATTTTAAGGTATCCGACTGGTTTAAAATTTTTTTCAAACATCAGCGTAAAATTTTAAAAACTAGTTCATTTATTTTATTATGTGTTAAAACTTATAAAACTAGGAGAATTGTAATTTTTTTAAATAATTTTTATTTAAAATGGCCATTTTTAAATAAAAATAGTGAATTTTTTTGCATATACGATAAACACTGTAAAAAAAATTCTATCACCTGAAATAAAATTTTGAAGATTTTATTTAGAAAACCATCAACTATATTTTGAACTATTATTTCAAAAGCAAGTACATATACTACTGAGTTAGGGATCAATTTAGTTAAAAAAGCAAATTTTGAAAAATTTCCTCACTTGTCCTTACGAAAAAATGTGCATAAAAAATAAAATTCTTCTTTTTTTTCTCTTAGTCTATAGTTCAAAACATGTGCGCTATAATCATAAGCACTCATGAAAAATTGTAAGCAATTATTTTAAAAACAACATGAGTTATCGTGTTTAAGGTGGCTTAAGCTGTGAAAAAAATCTTATTTTGAGATAAACGTATTTAAAGATTTTAAATCATTCGTCTATTCACTGTCATCTCTTGCACAGAAACTACTATAACTTTTTAAATAATTGTAGTACAAACAAAAGTAAGACATTCCTAGAAAGCTAAAAGTACAAGGTTTCTAAATTTATAATAAATTCAATTTCAAAAATTTAGCCCAAATCTATGGTTTTACACGAGTCAGATACCTTAAATTTAAAAAAAAAATACGTTACTAAAGCTTACCAAATAAAGTTCTGCAATGTTATACATAATCTTATATATAATGTTATGTATTCTGCAATGTTATAAAACAATAAGTTACAAACTATTGTAATATGAAGATATGATGTTTATTATTAGATCTCTTCAACTTGATATAATCGTGGATCGTAGTTCGAAACCAGGTCTTCTCTTTTTGCTCTTAGCAACTGCGTAAGCAACATTGCTTTATTTTTTATTTGAACAAAAAATGACACCTTTAGTTCTCAGATTTTAATGAGATAATGAAATTTTTAAGATAAAACAGATTCTTGATAAGACATTTTTAAAAGTAAAAAAAAAAGCTATATTTTTTAGGATATTATTTTTTTGGAGCATGCCAAATACCGGTTTTATCTTACCTGGTCGAATGAAACAGGATATCCATAGAAATGGCAAAAAAATAACTTTTTTTTTTGATGAAATATTTATTTATCGCAAGAAGTTGATAAAAAGACCTTCTCACATTGAGAAAATTTCAGAGGTTTAGAAGTCACGTAAATAAAGTAAATATTTGAAGTCTTTTCTTATTTCCAATGACAGGTTTTAATCTGAAATCTGTATATGGAAAGGGCACCAGGAAAAGCAAATAAATTAACAACAGGGATCAAAAAGCAGAACATGAGAAATGCAGAAAAGGATAGAAATTGTCATAAATTAAATATTTCGATCAGATTTAAGAACAGAAATAATAAAAACCTAGATAGTGTTCCTTTCCAAAGATACAGATTCAATTGGTAAATTTTTATTGAAAAAATAAGGTACCCAGTCATGTCTGGTAGCAACACTTTCAGTCATGAAGAAGTCTCACTTTCATTCGATATTGTTTTTTGAAAAGAAAGCTTTCCACATTTTTAACTTGATACAAAATCTGTCTTATAGTAATAGCTAAAGGAGAAATTATGAGATTCCTCTAAACCCTTTACTGCAAAATTTTTATTAAAAATATTTTTTATATTTTTTTTACTATTTTGCATTAGTTTAGGTCAGAGTAAGTGAAGAATTTTATATTTAGCTTTTTAATAATTTATAGTTATGAAATACAGCCTGCAACACATGTGTCTTTTTTTGTGCTAAAGGTAAAATCGTATACTCACTTCTGAACAATTTTTCAAATTAGCACTTATTTGCAGTTATTTAGATCTAAAAGAAGCAGTTTGAAGTTTCCTTAATTTACAAAATCTGTTATTGATAAACTTTTCAATGTGAATGAAAAATAAAACTACTTTTTATTGATTTCAGTACCGATGTAATTCTGATAATCTAACAGATTTTTTAGTAACTATTAAACTTTTTTTTACAGTTAAAAAATACCAAAGTTTATTTTCACCAGTAATTAAGGCGCATAAAAAATATATTTAAAGGAACACTGGTATCCCATCTGTGCAAAAGGGTTAACTCAAATAATTCTTTGGGAAATTACAACTACAAAGGGAAATCAGAAGAGTAAAACTTGAAACTTTCCTAATCGAATTTTTCAAAAAAATTTGGTGTTTTTCAACGAATGGCCTACACGACTTTTCATATACCTCCAAATAACATGCGTTTGCAGTTAGTTTCATGCGATTTCTGATTACAGTAATCTAGTCATAAATCTTGATTTAGTCTTGAAGTCTCCCAACCACTGTTGAAAGGTAAGCCAGTTTATACGAAATTATTATAACTCAAATTTCAAATCATAATAAGATATTTATTTACCTTTAAGGCTCTCGAATGATTGAGTGAATTTTAATCTTACAAGTAGTTTTGAAATTAGTAATTTAAAATGTCCTTCACAAATAAAATTTTCGTTTGAATTACCCATCCGGAAATGAAGAGATTATCCTTTAACAAAAATTACATTCAATAAGTTACATTAAATATAAAAGAATAATTACATTAAATACAAAAGAAGGAAAATTCAGAACGATGTTTATTATTTTTTTAAAGTTAATTTAAGATCACTTAAAAATTAAAACAGAAATTAATATTGAAAATTCAAAAATTGGAAAATTGGAGCATAAAATTACAAGTCATTAAAACTATTACATTTATATTAAACGAATAAAGCTTAGTAAAATGAAAAATCTACTTGAAAATAAAAAAAAAGCTTCATTGTTGGAAGTGGATGAAAGGTCGACATGTTTCTGAACATGATGCTATCTACCTATTTGAGCATAGTGCCATATTGATCATCATGTTGGGACATGAAATTACTTTCGATAAGTCGAGAATTCTTTCTTCTTATAACACACACATAATTTTCTTTACAATTTCATCAGAAAAAGTCAGACATGCTGAAGATTTTCTTTTAAAATGTATGTAGAGCCTCATTGCTCCCTCCCAATATGCCTCCGCAATTTGTTATTCTGACAGTATTTTATTTTTTGTAGGTAATTCGAAAAGCCTTTTATAAAAATAAATTCAGAAAAAAGATTTTTAGCCAACTCTTAAAGTTAATATTTTGCACACAATTTTCGGAATTTATTTTTCTGTATATCTCTCTACAAAATATGAAATCTGTAGGAAATTTAAAAGTTGAAAGATAAAAAAATTGGGCCAATTACTTTTTTGAAAATCCTCAGATTATAACTCATTCCTGATACCTTTGACTCTTGTTTCGTTTATATGAGCACCCACTGCCTAATAAATTACCTAAGCTTTTGTCTCACTTTTGCGTTACGCATGAAAATTTATTCTCCCCTGATTCCTTTTATTCGACTACTGTTGTTTTGTGTTGGCTCATTCATTTTTCTTAAATGTTTCATTCGCATTTGTGCTTTTTAAATAAACTATTCAATCATCCTCATTCATGTCGTGTAACTCTAAGGAGGGCATTTGACTCGTATATCGACTTTTCTCTTATTTCCACTATAATAAAAATTATTTTTTAATTTTATTTTATTTTCAAGCTTGTTATATCATTTTCTTCAAAATCGCTGTATCTTTGTCCATGATTTCTCTATATTTTTATGCTTGCGCGTTGTGACATAATTTCTTTTCGCATTTTTTCACATTTGAGACATGAAAAAAAACGCATTAGCTGAAGTAATAAAATATTTATATTCCATAAATTGTATATTTCCTTAAACAATATTTTGCTTCCTAACAAGACTATTTTTATATAATAACGAATGCCTTTGCATACGCTTTAGGAAAATGTTTAGTAAAATTAATATTTTATTTTGTATCAAAGATTAAATGAAATTCAAATTTTTCTGAGAAACAAAAAATAGTTATTTCTTTTCAGAAAATTATTTTTTATCGCTTTCTTTGAAAGAAAGTAATTTTACTAATTGTGGGACTGAATAAAATAATTTTGTAATGATTCTTGAAAGAAACTTCTCTATTTTAAAATTATTGTTTGTTTGCGCTTAGCTTTATATTCAAACAATAAAAGATTATTAGAGGAAGAAAAAAAAGATGATTTCGCCAAAAGAAGTTTACGATAATTGCATAAACCAATTAGTACAAGAAAATAGTTTTAAATCTTTTGTCATATTAAACTATAAAGAATATTTTTCCTTGAAGTACTTTTTTTTAAACAAACTTATTCAACCAGAAAATAATTTTTTTTAATTATTTCTTAACCATAAAAAATAAAATCAAAAATCAAAAATAGATTTCAAAGATTATGTAATTAAAGTTATCTTTATTTTTTTAAAATAAATGTCTTAAATTTATTCATTCCAATTTTTTCGAGGTACATATACATTTTTAATTGTATGCTTAAAAATATTCTTAATTATTTAATTATTATATAGTTCAACCTGGGAGATCCACCCTTGCTCTCTATCACTCACCAATCCTTGAAAATAGTTACAAAATTTTTTTTTGTTTTTTTTATTACTTTGCTCACTCATTTCGTCTCAACGTACTGAACAATATTTGTCCTTTAAAATAAAACGGTAATTAATGTAAATCAAAAACTTCATTAAAAAAATTTATGTCCAGCATATATTTTTCATCGTTACTTTCAATAAATTTTTAAAAATGTAATAAATCTACAGATTCAAATAGGATGTAACTATCACAAGTTCATATATTAAGTGCGACTGATTATTTAAATAAATGAATAATTACAAAAAATTAATCACTAGTCTAAAGCCCAAGAGAAATTATTTTGCGAATTAAATTTAAAATTATTTCTCTAAAATACTTTTAAAAATCATTCAAGTTAGGTTAAAATAAGAAAAAAGATTTGTTTTCTTTTTATTTAACTCATAAAGCATTAATGGTAACTGCTTAAGGAAAAGTATACATTCAGATTTTGAAATTTTTTTCGGTAATTGTATATCAGGGCTTTTTTTTAAAATAAAGTATGTGCATAAATCTTTTTTCTGTTTTGTAAAAACAATGTTGATTTTTCGTTTTACGAAAAAAAACCAATTTACCGAATAAAACTTTCGGTCCGAGTTCATCATCAAAAACTATGCAGCCATAAATATTAAAATAATAATTGCTTCATAGCTTTCTTCTAACCGTGACTGCGATTTATTGAAAAAGTTTGTATTATATTGTTTTGCACCAATTAATATACCCAGCGAACTGCTAATTTCTAAGAACGACTAATTTTAGTTTTATAATATGAATCAAATATAATCACTCGCAACTTATGCCATTCTGAAGCAAAGAAAAAGATTTTGCTCTGGAATAAGATTAAGTAGAAATTCGTGTTATCGCGCTTGTTGAAACGAAAGAACATTCATTACTTCATTTTCCTTAAAAAAAATAAATAGACCTGTCATTTACACTTGATCTAAAATGATAATTTAAACTTTCTTCGATTTTCTTTTCTCCATTTATAAGGCTATTTCTTTAGAAAGTGTGACATTTAAAAAGGGTATAATAAGATTTATGAAAGCCTTTTTTAAATATCAACTATTAATACAATAAGTCTAAATAATTCTGTCTATCGTGAAATATACTTTGGCTTACATTTTACTCATATTTAATTAAGTAACTTATTTTTTTTTCTGATTGAGAAGAGGAAAATGTCACTACTCTTCGCTCTAGCCATTTTTTTATTATTTCACGAATAAATTCTTGCAGTAAAACATTCAGCTGTTGAACCTTCAGAATATTATTACAAAATAGTTAGTTTTTATTTTAGAGGTATGAACGTCGCACCAAAGCTGCACAATGGGCTACTAGTGACGGCTTGAGTAACATCCTTAAGGATTATCCGAAGACATACCATCAAAATTTTGATCCTTAGCAAAGAGTATCTCATTCTTGAGACAACTTTCTCAATTTAGTCCTATATGTGAAGGGGAAGGAAATTTTCTCCAGATCCCAGTCTCCATGGTTCTACTCAGCAAACAACCACAGGGCTCTCTATTCCACAGATTTTACGATCACGTATATCGCATGTTCTTGGTGGGTCTTAGTGGAGTTGGGGATAGAGCCCCTCCGCACCGGAGTTCGATTCTTTCACCACTGGGCTACCACGGCCCATTTTTTTATTATACAATACATAATGAAAATACTGTAAGCAAATTTCTAAATTTTTAAATTTTTCCAAAAAATAATTTTTTTTTACTTAATTTACTAATAATACGTAACCTACTTAAAAATACTAATCACGGGATTTTTTCTCGAATTTTAAATTATGAGTTATAAATATTAAATATAGAGGAAAGTTGCCTAAATCATATCTCTCCTAGGTCGCACCATCTCTGATTTCTTAAAAAATATTGAGGACAGAATGCCCTAGAGCATAAATTAGGAAGTTTTTTTCACGTGGAGATCCAGGCGGAAGAATCAAGTCGCTGTACACAGTCTTTAAGTTTTTATTTAGTTCGTTGGTTTAAAAGTATTAAATGTAATTTTCGAACATCCCGTGTAAGGATATTTCATATATAATGTTATGTACAACTCATTAAAGCAGATAATTGCTAAGCAATTAATTTTGATATGTTATACTTATTTCTTTGGTTGCTAACTCTTGTTTGAGGCTAGGAATAACACTTTGTTTAAAAAGTGACGCAATTGACTAAATTGTACCTCTTGTGGGTACTTACTGGTACGATTTAGGAGACTATTCCAAGATCACATCTACCATATAAGTTCAATATCTTTTAGTGTTAGTTCAATTTAGCTAGCAATAAGAAAGTCAGACTATTAGTACATGATTGAAATTCATGAAATCAAATAGCGCTTTTGATTATTCTTTCAATGAAACGCAAGTTTGCGTATCTGTTCCTCCGTCTGTTCCTGCTCCGTATAATGCACTCAAAATATTTCAAATGTAATTGTTAGCAATTTGTATCTGATAAAAATTAAAATGTGAAAGGTGTTGCGATTTAAGCAACTCTTCTCTATTTATAATTTTTCTTGCTTTAAATTTTTTAGTGAGTTTTAGGGGGCAGAAGTGATCTTAGAGTAAATCGCTCATGGGCTGCAATAGCGGCACAACTCAAAAAATCAAGTTTTGAGATAAATAGGTTTAAAGGTTTCATTGCTAAGCGAAATGCATAAGAAATGCTTTAGTTTGCTCAAACGAAGATTACCTTAAAGTTGAATTATGAGTTGTGCTAGTATTGCTGCTATAAGAATGCGTATTTTCATATTTACACATGCTCTCAGTCGAAAACGCGTGTTTTTTGAGTTGTGCCACTATTGCAGCCCATGAGAGAAATATTAACTCAAATAGTGATTAAATTTAACAATTTAACTCATATTTAATACGTTATGCTATTTTAAGACAATATATTTTCAGCATAAACTATTAACGAATCATTGAAAAAAAATTTCTGTAAAACTTAATTTTATTAACTGATAAATCAACTGTTCAATTGTATCAACAATAGTACTCTACGAACAACAGTACTGTATCAGCGATTTTATCAAAATTATCTTCTAATAGATAAATCTTTTGATAGAATATGGTAATGCTACAATGTGATGCGAAACTTTACGGATCACTCTGTACAATGTTAGGAGCTTTTTAAGTAAGGAAGAAGTTAACACATGTTATAAAACACTATTGTAAAGTATGAAAATTTCAGCATCTGTTTTAAACGGATTTTATAGAGTAATGTTTCTCAAATGTAAGGAAAGTTACAAAAATTGTTTAAAAAAACATAGCAAAAATGCACAAAAAGTTTTAAGGAAATTTATTAATAACATAGGCGTTGTGAATTTCCTATTGTTGCGAGTTTTTTTTTTCATTTCTCGCAAATCAAATAAGTAAATTACTTCTCTTCAAAAGATTGAGTAGTAAAAACAACGTTTCAGTATTACATTTATCCCCATTTCCTAATTATGTACAAATTCTTATCTTTTTTATCAGTCTCTTTCATCAGATTCATTATCAGTTTATTGATTCCGCAAATAAAGTGTACTTTTCATTAGTTGGATGGTTATTTAAAAAAATATAATTTGGATGTTTTTTCACTTCACTTTCAAGTAAAAAATTTTTTTTAAATCGTCTATTTTGTTTATTTGAAAATTATTTAAAGAGCGACAATAGAAATCAAATACTTTATTTTTAAAGTGTAGCAACTCGTTTAATATTGATTCAACAGATTAATTGAGCCTCTCTGAAGCCAATGCGGTTAAGTCCATTTTTTGATATTTTCTGATTTTTGGAAATTTTGATGAAATAAATAATAATCTTCTTAGTTCTTAAAGTATTTACTAGTTGGTTACTTTTTTCTAGGTTAGACAGCCCCTTTTTTAATAACTTCTGAATATATTGTATAATAATTTCAGAAGCCATTGTGAATAAGTCCACCTTTTATCAATATCTTTTTCAGCTGCCAAAAGGTATAAGTCCTAAAATATTTAAGATGCTGTAATTATTTCAATAAATACTTACGTTTTTACTTACACATCCTGTACATATCTTGTTTTTTTACAGAGTTTACACCTCGAAAAATGACTTTATACACTTTTCTAATTAAATTAATAAATCAAGAATTTTAAAAACTAATGTATCAAAAAACATTAATTTTAACATTGTGTTTTGGACTTAACCGCATTGGCTTCTGAGCGACTCAATTAATACAAGTTTTGATGCAAAAAGTGAATTTTTCATAACTTTCTGATTAATTAAATTCTTAATTAAATTAAATTAATTACATAAATTTCTTTCAACCAAATTTTCTAATTAGTTTGTGAGTGTCATCAAAATAGCTGTGTCAAAATAAAAGCGCCCTTTTTTCTTAGAATTTTTAAGTTGTAAGACAGAAATGTTTTTCCCTTAATTAAAGAAAACTATGAAACAAATACGTATTTTTAGAAACCAGGGCAAAGTATCCGGGTATTTCGCACTAATATTGGATATAATATTATTATATGATAACCTAATTGATTTTTTTAGTTGTAATAACATTTTAAACCGTTTGACTCTTTATAAAATATAGCTCCTTTAATTGATTAATGATTGGTTATATCAACTAAAATGTAGATTGCTTGATTCTATTTACTTAATTCTTTAGGTTTTGAAAAATAAATAAGCAACATTATGTTAATTTAAGCGTACAGAAAAATTGTTATTCTAGAAAAGATCTTATTTCCACGTTAATGGGCAGGTAATTCGAAAATTACTTTGGTCTTTTGAGAAATGCAGCGATTTTTGGTACTTTAACAGATTACCTTAGTTTATCTGCACATTATTTAGACAATCTCTACAACAACTGATTATTGCACTTTAATTATGACGTTAACAAAAGTGTCTATTTATAGCACTCTGCAATGCATTTATGAATGTAGCGAAATTTTTTATGGAAACGTTAAATTACATTTCAAATATCCTTCAAATGTGAATATGCTATTGATACCACATTTGAATATTTGTTTATAACGTAAAAATACCTTATTACATATAACCTTGGCATATTAATATACATATGTTAAATATTTGGCAATCAATATCATTATGTTAATTTAATATAGTGTATCCTTGTTGAATTAATTATTTTTAATTAAGAATAATGGTTGTGATTTAATTACTACCTATTTAATGTTATTTAGATTGTGTAAACTAACCGATTTTGTTTTATATATTACTCCCACAATATCAGATTTAAATAATTTAAGGAATTGTTTATTATTCAAATAATTGTATACTAATTTTATTTTGAATCGTTAATATCTATTTGGATTGGAACAATTCTTGGTTTAATTTTTATTAAGAAAATGTAACAATATTCCTATTTTATTTCACAATTTTTTTCACTGGCATTTCCTTATTTGTTAATGGTTTACTTTAATGTTGCTTTTGTATTGCTTACATCTTAAACCGAGTATCCTTTTCTCGTGGGAATAAATGTGTGAATTTTTTCTGTATGAGAATACTCTCATCACTTTTTTAAGACTAACTACAATTTAGCTGTCAACAGCTCCCCCAAAAATTTTAATACTTACAGTCCATTTCTGACCTTCAGGTAACTTTAATCTTTTGTCGGTAAAAACCGAAGTTTCTAGAACATTCTAGAACATTCTTTTTCGCATTGAATCACTTTTTAGAAGACCCAATTTCGGCATTAGTTCTTACCCTTTTTTTTGCCAAATTTGGCTTAGTTAAATTAAAGCTTAAATTCTCATTGGGCGAGCATTTTCTTCCCGAGCTAACCATTTTCCCAAGGATGCTAACATGAAAAGTGAGGACACGTGATGTCATAAAGAAAAACGTTAAATTTTTGTTTTCACATATTTCTTTCCTTCTTTGGGAATATGCTGGCAACTGATGTTGCTTTAAATTTTCTTGTTACATTTATGATGATTTGTGTTGTGAGCGACGAAGCTTAATAAATAAATGGTTTTATTTCGATAAATCATTCTCCAGTTTTATTAGTTTTATTGTTCCTCGTTTCTGGTAAAGGGAGAGTTATGAATTATTTTTAACTTAAGTATTTATATTTTGTTTTTTACGGATGTATTCTACCGGACCTCGCGGCACTCGCTTTGTTTCTACCCTATACTTTAAATTTAATTGTTCTAAATTCTAATATTTTTCTATTTTATCTTCTCGACCATTTAATGTGTAATTTTTTATTAATAATTCTTAATACCCTCACCATAATAACGAAGGAATTTTTTCAACATTACGAGTTTTTCAGACTTCATTGTTTAGATTTTAATTATTTTAAAAATTTTCAGGTGATTATCTTTTCGTTATATTTCAAGAAAGTTAGTATTGAAATTAGTTGGAATAGAACAGCTGATTTAACTCTATTAGATATTTAGAAGTGGCCAAGGAAAATAAAATCATAGCACTCTCAAAGAATCCTTTTTTAATTTTGTACGATATAATATTTTTACTCAAATGATTATAGAACAATATATAGGCGTTCGGCCACCACCTGACCAGAACATCTGCTCCTGCACCCCAGAGCCCAAGGCCAAGAAAACTGAGAAGGACACAGTAGGCCCTGGCCCTCTACGGGCTGTCGCGCCACTGAGTTTAGTAGTATATAGGATAATATACTTCAGCGTTCAGGCTATTAGTACGTAGGGGAGAGTGGGGTCAATTGTAACATTTTTTACTTAAACAATTTTTACTAACAAAAAATCCAATATATTATTAGTATTAATTGACAGACGAGTAAAGTTGACTATCCTCTACTAGGAAAAAAAAACCTTATTTTAAATGTTATTATATTAGTTATTAACAATTTTTGACAGTCGTGCACTTGTCACAGTTGTCCCCACTTACGGGGTCAATTGCAACAGTTCATAAATTCAACTAAAACATAGTTAACTATACATATTATCATACTTGTGATATATTTTTTTATTGATCAAAATAGTAGTGATATTTTAGGAGTAAAAATAAAAATGAGCAAAGACCTAAAGGGTTAAACTTCTAACTTTAAGGGGCTAAAAATTTCAATTTATGCTGTGAAAGGTGACAAATAAAATAATGTACATGCAAAATAATGCACATATAAATGATATAGGAAACTATTGGTGGTTCTTAAAGAGTTAAGTAATGGTTTGTAAACATAAGATTATTCATTTTCAGCTGCTACAATCGTCCCTTTACTTATTGTTACAATCGTCCCCAAGACTCCATTTCAGCTTCATTTGTTAAAAACAATGCTAGTTAATTAACAAAGCTAATCTTTTTTTTTGAAATGTTAATTAAGGTGTCCACTTACATATTCGGTTAATAATTTTTATTTGTTTAAACAAAATTACTTTGTTACAATATAATATTCTAATATCAAAAAAAGTACTTACGTAGCGTGAAATTATCTTTTGAGATGTAACTCTTTCAAAAGTACAAAAAAATGGTTGCCATCAGGGGTGTACATGTAGATTTATTAAATACACCCTGTGCGCCACCTAGGAACCAAATCTAGAACCCGACACTCGAAATTTTTGCTCTGTTACAATCGTACCCTGTTACAATTGACCCCACTCTCCCCTACTGACACTTAACACTAAATAAACACTTTGGTCAGTTTAGAAATACACTCTGTCTTCCATAACTGGATCAATTTCCCTCACTCAGTGTCTAAATTTATTGGCAATTGTTTGTAAGCATTACATTTATTCGCTCTCAAATATCGGGACTCTTTTGAAATTGTCATTTTGTTATTGTTTTAAATGTTTTATCAATCACATTATCAATTTTAAGGCTTTAGGAAAGTATTAATACCATTAAAAGGTAAGCAATAAGTTAAAAAACGAAAGAAAAAAAAAAAAAAAAAAAAAAAAAAAAAAAAAAAAAAAAAAAAAAAAAAAAAAAANAAAAAAAAAAAACATAATTTTTTGCAATTTTCGCGTAAATCGCAGCATTTAAAAAAATTCTCGGATTCTAGAAAAAAAATTAATAAGTAGTGGAAATCGTGGCAGAAAATCACGATGCGACAAACTTGTAATCCCAACCATAACCACATTTTTTTAAATGCTACAACCATTTTAAAGAATTAAAAGAGGCGTCAAAAATATGTCTGACTATATTTTTGACTCACTAATGCGAAATGCAAAGCAACATAAAATAAATTAATTATTTAATTAAAATAATTATAAGCACATACTAGCATATAGCAGGGCTTTAAAAATCTCAAGATTTTTACATGCCCTGCCGGGCATGCAATTTATTATACAAGTGCATGTTATTATAACAAATAAAAGTTCGAACATCATTCCAACTGCATATTAATTAAAATATATAACAGTATTTTACTATTATATCTATGCATATATTTTAAGTAAAATATATAATAGCCTATATAGATATAATAGTAAAAGTTAACATGATGAAATGCAAAATTTAAGCGAAATCGGTTGAATAGTCCCTGAGAAATCGAATTTTAAATATCTGACTTTTGAAATTCATTAGATCAAAAGTTAATCAAGGTGGTCAGTTTTTTTTTTTTTTTTTTTTTTTTTTTTTTTTTTTTTTTTTTTTTNTTTTTTTTTTTTTTTTTTTTTTTTTTTTTGCACTGTACACAGTTTGCCATGGTGATAAGAACAGATGGCTTCAGAAGCAAAGGTTCCAAGCACGACCTCTACCGACTCTTTTTGTAACCCCCTATTCAATGGTGACCATGCATAAGAAGCACGATCTCGTTCTTAGCTGAATGGCAGTATTACATTACATAACTTCGTTTCATGATTAGCACAATCACCTAGTTCACAATTAAAGTTAATTTTTTTTCCCATCAACCGTACAGACTTTTACCGTATTTTGTCAAACTGAAAATGGATTTTTTTGGATTTGTAACAATTTTCTGTATGGATTTGTAACAAAAAATCCTTGTGAATGTGTTTTTTTCCATTAGCATGCTGTAAATCTCTGGCAACTTAGCAACTTTTCTGTAATAGAACTGTATTTTTTACTTCATTTTTGCAGTTTGATATTTATCTAAGCTATTGTGATGCATTAAGTGTGGCGAATTCATACTTTATTGGATGTGAAAACGCCGGAAGTTCAAATTAAGCTAAATATAGCTATGAAAGTTATATTTTGCTTATTTAATAAATCAGTATGACCTGTATATCTAGGTTGGCCGGGCACCGGACTCATGCTCGTGAGAACGGGAATTCTTATCCAGCCGGCAGAAGACTCCCAGTGTAGTAAATGGTAGCTGGTGCACGTTAAATTTGTCGGGTTACAAATTCCTTAACAAATTATACCTCTGGGGGTATAGTTGCTATTTAAGTGGAGATTGATCGTTTCCTGGGGCCCTATAACCAGCTTCACGGAATATAATTCCCATCGAAATGAAGCTCTCGTGACGTCATAAATCCGCGAATGTCAGTTTGGCCGTATTACGAACTCTTGATTCCGCTCGGAACTAAATTCCGGTGCGAAATAATTACGAATCCCATTCCGGCACGTTTAAGAGTAAGTGAAATCTATATTCCGATAAGAGCTTGTTTATTTTAGAGATCAAAATGGCGTTGTTTTCTGTCATACTATTGCTGAAGAGAGTGATCGAAACACTATTAAGAGAAAGATCTATAGGCCCAAAAGATTTCTTAATTATCAGTTACAACTAGTTTTTAATCAACTTAAAACTTAAGTTTATAAAATTTTAAAAAAAATGGATTTTGCAGTGATATTTATTATTATTTTGCTTAGCTTTTTTTGTTTAGTTATTGTTCGATAATTTAAAAAAATTTAAAGCTTTTTTACTAAAATCTAAAGCTTATTGCAGTCATAAAGCATGGGGATAAGATTCGCATGATTATATATGTTTACAGTACTAGGTAAGCATTGGCGATATTTTATAATGCAAGCAGATTGTAAAAAATTGCCATGCTCCAAATGGAATTTATACTTGCAAACTGAAAAATATATAGGTATGTAAATGTTTGCCTTGTCGTAAATCACAAAACGGAAATCTGTCCGAAAATTTGATGCGTTATATTTTAGTTTAACTCCTTATATATTTTCTCTTTTTTCTTTCCCAAAATTGCTTTCAATGAAAATAATTATAGACAACCTTGATTCTCTTTCTGGAATTTTATTCTAATTGCATTCAGTGGAGGATATTAAAATTCTGATAAAATTTACAAATTTTTTTCACTTATAACTTTAAAAATTGATTATGATAATAATTTTAGGATATATCAGAAATTCAATTCAGATTTCTTTTACATTCAAAAAATTTTTTCCTAACATTGTTAAAAAAGTTACATTCATATTTTTTCTCATTAAATTTTTCAAATATTATTAAAGTTTGAAAGTTCCTTTTGAAATATATTTTAGAAGCTGTTTTAAGTGATATTGATATTAAAGATGTGATGTTGATTTTACATGTGTGCTCATTTTTATAATCTGTTTTAGATCTTTTGTGCTTTATGATTTTATGCAACCGGATGTTGCATCAATCCTTTGTAATCAAAAAATACATCAAAGGTGGAAAAAGGTACTATCAATATTTTGGATGGGGATTTTATGAAATAAAAGTGTTAAAAATATAATATACATTTACATTTATATTATTATATCATTTACATTTTACCCTTACTTTAAAAAAAATATAATAATAACACAAAAAAGAACGAAAATATAGAGTTCATTCATAATGGTGTTTTAGAATATTAGAAATAGTGTATTTGCTTTTTTCGCTAATTACACGAGTAAAAAACGTTTCGCTGACAAACTCTTTTACTCAAAAATATTTCTGAAAATTAATACATTAATAATAAGAATTAGTAGCATTTAACAATGAGTCAAATAATGGGAAACAATTGTTTTAAAGATGAGTTAGTAAAAATATTTTATATCATCATAAACTAGTTATAAATTAATCGATCCATATTCGATGCATTTATAGAAAAATCCACTTTTACTGAATCAAAATTATTCCGCCGGCTAATATTAAAAAAAAATCGTTAAGAAGTATTTAAAATTAATCGATCGAAAATTTTTCATTTTTAAATCTAATAACTGCTGATTGCTGATTCATTTAAGAAAAAAGGCAACATAAAAGTATTTTATATTCTTTTATGGAATATTTTAATTTAGCCTTTCTAATATTCTACTTATAGAATTCTACGGTCACTCATGATACTAAATGTCTTCTATACTAAAAAAAGTAAGAATGAAAAAACGCTTAAGAGTATTAAGAGAAAGACAGAAAATTAGTATTGTGGATATTACAACAATTAAAAGTTTTCGATTTCTCGGAGAAAATGTAATGTTTGAAAAGAAAATAAGCTGGTTATATAACTCAAAAAATGACAATCATTGGACTTTTCTTCTATTTTTTGAATCTTCTCTTCTTGGATTGGTTTGGATTAGACCAAGAAAATGACCCAAAACAAGGTGTCGTCATCATCATCAAGAACATCAGGTGTGATATGGAAGATAAGAGCAGATTTTCGTTAAAATTTGAGCAGCGACTGATGATATTCAATTTTATGTTTATATATATTACTGTAAATGACCGAAATTACTTGTTGTTTACTTCCACCGGAGAATGTTGACAATTACATAGTCGCTTTGTTATTACTTGTCCGAAATATATACTAGGTCTAGTTAAGTGCCACTGCCCGGTATACATTTAACCGGTTTTCCAAACGCTGATGCTTCTCCTAATCTATCTTCAACAGATGTTAAAATATCGAATAAATATAATAATATCAACGAATAAATTAATATCAAATCGGATATAGCAAATATTTCGGACATTCACCAAAGCGACTATGTGATTGTTGACATTCACCAGTGTAAGTCCTCATTCTCTTGATTTCGGTCCTTTACGATTATATATACAGGTGAGTCCAAATGAGAGAAGCCAACATCTGTATATGGTTGGACATATATGATCAATACTGTACAAGGAACCATGACAGGAAATTGCTTTTTCATTATGAACTGGCTCACGAAGTTCATCATTAAATTACGAAAGAAGGTTACTGCTGTCTATATTTAGATGCAGTTTCGGAGATTTATCATAAGTTAAAGTAAAGTTAATGTGTTTTAGATGAATAAAGGCACCGGTTCAAATGAGCAGCTAATCCATATTTAAGACGTACCCCTAGCAGAAGGTTATTGCGCAATACTCAGTGCTTAGGATTGGGGTAGCAAGTTTGGTGTGGAACGAACTTAATTAAATTATTAATGGTTTTCTAATAACATCGAATTTTTTGTGAAATGCTACAATTTGGTCGAAAGTTGTTTCAAGTGTGAAATGTTTTCTGTTTTTAGTTTTTAACAGCAATTAGTACTATTCTGAAGCTAATTACAAGTAATAATCCAAATGAAGTAAATTTTGTACTGCACATGATTAAAGCTGAATGAAATGAATAATTGAGTGTTTTTATGTATAATCCATTGTTTTCCGCTAATTACAGTGACAAATCGTAGGATCGCTAAGAGGTAGACAATAAGGTTAGTATTATACTGAACAAAATCTATTAATGTAGCGTAAGAAATGGCAAAAAACAGACATACTATAATTTCGGTTCTTTAAACAAGAGCCGATGCCGATACACAGAATTCTACATTTCAACACTGAAGAAGATTTTTTTTTGTGAAACTGAAATATGGTACTGTAATTTATCGGGAAAATTCTGCTCATGAATCACAAGTAGCGAAGCGAGAAATCTTTAACGATATGTTAGACCTCTCCCTTATTTGCGATTTTTTCATGTTTTTTTTGTTTTATTCTACATTACTAAGTTCTTTTTGTTTGAGTTTGAAAATAATTTTTTCAAGTATGTAATTCGTTTAGATCTATTCTGTTCAGATTAATTGCGACTGGCATTTTTAACCATTGTAAGACAGGCATTTCAGAATTAAAATTTCTTAATTAATTTATAAAATCAATAAACTTATAAAAATTCCAACTATTGTCTTATTTAATGTTTAAGAAACTATAATTTTTCATTTCGAGTAAATAAATTCCCACATTCTCTCGCAAATATTATCTTAAATTAATTTCTGAAATGCACAACAGAATAACGTTAATTTGATAAGAAAACATTAGAGAGAAAAATGCTACTTACATTTTAGTTTATTTCCCCCCGTCAATATTTAGCCTGCAGGAGAAGCTGAATATCATTATTTAATTTGTATAAAGAAGCAATTAAACGGAAAACTAAAATGAAAGAAAAATTTCCTTTTTACAGTAAATGTCTAACAAAAGTTAATTTAAAATTAAATTCCTCCGCAGCTTTCTGTTGAGTTTGAAAGGATTTTCTTTCATTAAGAAACAATATAATAACCCTCTTGTGCTTATGGTTTGTAAGATTATACAGGCAGATAAACGATGATTTTTTTTCTCATTGAAATTCAATTTTACAAAGAAATAACATTTTAAAATTTCTTTATTTGCAATAAGCGTTTTCTGGACTTACTTTTAAAAAGGTTTTTAATGAAAGGAATTTCAAACGATTTTTGAAACCACATATTGATAAAAATCCACATTGAGTGAGAGAGTAATATTAAATTCATTATTTATCTGTTTTTATGTGCTTAAATTTTGCATGACGTTTAAAACGATTTTAATACAAAGTGTATAGTTGTTACTGTGAGTGATTGTTGAATTCCAACTGTGAAGGTACATAGTCACGTTGGTAAATGTCCGAAACCTATACTAGTCGTAGTTAAGTGCCACTGCCCAGTATGCATTTGTCCGGTATACCATACCCTGATATATTTTTATGGTTCAGTGCCGCTACCTGGTATACATTTGCCCGGTATGCCCTACATCAAGGTTTTTTTAAGGTCAATTGCCACTGGCCAGTACGCATTTAACCGGTACTCCGAACACTGATGTTTCTCCTAATCTATCTTCAGCATATATTAAAATTCCGAATAAACTTAATAATATCAATGAATACATTAATATCAAATCGCATATAACAAATATTTCGGACATTCACCAAAGCGACTGTGTGATTGTTGACATTCACCGTTGAAAGTCGATATCCTCTTGATTTTGATCATTCACTGTAACATAGCTGGTTCACATTTAAAAAAGCTTGTTAGCCAGTTATATGATGTGATTCTAAGTGAATATTTAAAAAAAATATATTTATTCCTGAATATTATTCAATTTATACTAAACATTTATTTAGAGAACATTTATTTAGAGAAATTAATTCACATTTGATTTTTAAATGCAAAATTAAAATACCATTGCAATGCAGTTTGAACTAAATTGTCCAAAACTTTGTAATGCCGCATTTCCCTTTTTAATTGCATTTCCAAGCTCAAATACGTTTGAATCTGGCTTCAGTCATGCAAATGCTAATTTTGACAAAGCAGAAAAATAAATTGATTTTTTAACTCGAGGCGATTTATTCCTGAAAATTACCGATTTTGAGCCAAACTTGGTAATTTATCCAAGCTTCGTCAAACACATCCTTCTCATTGATTTGAGTAAAAATGTGATTTTTTCAAAATAAAATAAATCATTTAAGAAACAGGTAAGTTTTTTTCTCATTTATACTATTTTTTGTCGATAAGAGAATTTTATAATTTTTGAGGATCGATAATCAAAGAGGCTTGGTAGAGTAGAAATGGTGCTTTATTCAAATATTTAGTACAAAATATCGTCATGAAATATTTTTTCACGAAAATGCTAACTAATTTGGAGATGTTATTTGTAGGGTAAACTGTGTTAACAATCACATTGCTGAAATTGTTTTTATCATACATTTTTTAAAATGCATAGTTAATAAAAATTTTAAAAAAATAAATCATTACACCGATTAATGAAATCATACACTAATTTATTTTTATTTCCATTTGTAAGTTTTTCTAAATGAACTTTTGTGCGTTTCTGCGAAGTTCATAAAAGTCTATTTTATATAATGTTATCTTATTAAGTAAAACCTTAGTTGCTAACATTTATAAAAGATATTGAAAGCTCGAGTATTGGTAAGTAAGCATAGTAAAATATATATCTAGATAGATTTGGCTTATATTTTATGTTTTTTTTCCTCCATGAACTAGCCTTTATGCAAAGTTTTTGCTGACTGATAAATTGCCACACGCAAAATAATATTAAACTGCTTATCACATACGTCTTTTTAAATTAATCCTCTTAAATCTTCTTAAATTTTTTTATTTCTTATATCCTCATTTTTTGTAAACTCATGTTTGTTATAAAGAAGAAACACTTTATATCTATATTCTATTTTCGTAACATAAATTGAAATGCCTTAACTTTTTTTAGCAAATGTTGAAGTATTTGCAATAAAAAATGCTAAATATAACAAAGTAGGATGCTTTATTTAGCAGAAATTGAATATTTATATTTTATTTGATGTTTAAAAAGGAGTGAAAAATACTCCGATGAAAAACAAAATTAAAATGGATATCCATTCATTTTAAAAATACTTTGTATATATTTTATTTCATGTATTTTTAAATTTGTGCCATTTTGAAAAAGTGACCCTTAGAGAACATTTATAGTCAATTTAAGATGAAAACATGAAGAAAACAAGGAAAAGAATTAAAAGAGGGAAAAAAAAAGATTTTACAGAGAGTTCTATGTATTTGGGTTCTATGAACTTACAACCTATGCGTAGCTCATAAAGCTTATTAAATCTTAAGTTCTTCATTTTTCTTTTCTATTATTATTATTATTATTATTATTATTATATATATATATATATGGGTCATTATCACGAAAACTGTCATTTTTCAGTTCATAAAATCCCAAAAAAGTAAAATGAATAAAAAGCTCTGCAACTTTTTATATTAATAGATATATGTAATGGCATTATAAAGAAAGTATATATCCTATAAATTATACTTAATATTTAAATTAATTATTTTTTTAAATAATTAATTTACAATTAATTAATTTATAATAATAATTAAATAATTAATTAATTAAATAAACTAATTAATTTAATAAATTAATTAATTAATTTAATAAATAAACTAATTAATTTAATAAATTAATTAATTTTTTTTTAAATTTATTTTTCAAGTTAATTAATAAGTAAATTAATTATTTTCACTATTTAAAAAGTGAGGGAATGACACTAATAGTGAGGGAATGATATTTTATTTTAATACATGTTTTTATCTAAGTTGCATCTACCTAAGGTTTGAAAATGATAACATACTAAGTATATCTAATATTTATTATAATTTAGTCTTATATATTTAATAGTTTTTACAGGTTTGGGAAATAAAATTGG
>NC_092214.1:9291680-9297900 GCF_043381705.1 Parasteatoda tepidariorum
AAAAAATATATATATATATATATATATATATATATATTAACAGGTAACAGAAAGTCAGGAAGAAAAATTACATAATGAATGCGCTTTTTGCTTATGTCGTATAAAATAGCTGGTAAAAAATACATAAGTCAAATTACAATTAAGTGCTGCCATCTATGAAAAAACACTTTAATAATAATAATCATTGGAAAATTTAAGCGAGAAAATCCATAATAGGTAAAGAAGTTAGTAAAACCAATACAAATAAGAAGAATTCAAATTGTAAAATCATTAGAAAAAACATTCAAATAGGTAATATTTGTGGAGTTTAACATGGAAACGTGAACAAGCCCTTTTATTGGTTTTTCTTCTTTCATAGGGCGACCGTTTCTAACTCAGTACCCACATGCATGGATTGAAACCCGTTTGTAGACTTTATCATTCATTCAATACATTCTTTCATAACAAAAAAGTTTATACGTATTATCAGCATTCATCGGGTCCCATTTATACTTTAAAAAGGGAAAAAGCAAAGACTGTTTACTAACTGGATAAATAAAATTATTACATAAAAGCTAAAATATAGAAGTTTACATGATAAATTAATTTATCCTGTAAAAATGTCTATATTATAACCATTGGTTGTAGAGATAGCTTATCATAATTAGTTCCTACCGTAAAATTAAATCTGCGCTAATCTCAAAATCAAAAAACAAATATATATATATATTGTTCTAAGTGGTTTAAAATTTTATTTAAATGAATGGAAGAAAGGGATAAGGAACGATTATTAATTTAATCTGTTTTGAGTTTTATCTGTCTCTTTTAAAAACTCTTTATAATTAGAGAGTTATAATTCTCTCTCTCTCTCTCTCTCTCTCTCTCTATATATATATNGCAATTACATATATATATATGTGTGTGTGTGCGCGTGCGTGCGCGCGAACGTGTGTTTGCACCTGAACTATCTTTGCACCAAATATGAATTGAAGAAAAAAAATGCATTTTTTTATCCCTTAAAAACTTCTTAGGTTGCATTACAGACTTTTGATGAAATTATACAATTTTAAGAGAACTTAGCGTAGCAACAGTAAAAACCCTCTTAGTTCAAGAAAACAAATAAGTTTTAGATGAGATATACAAAAGGAAATTCTCTAGTTCGATAGACCACATTGTGTGACGCAATTGATACCAACTAAAAACTAATTATCAAAATGTTTTAAAACAGATTAGGAAAATATTTCAAAATAATGTTAGTTATAGTTGAATTTCAATACGAAAAATGACACACAAAGTGCAATGGTGCCATTTTTTGTTTTGTTTTGAGTAATAATAACATTAAAAACACCTGTTTTCAGTTATAAGACAACAATGTGACTGACAACATTTTTAATGACTTACATAAATCTTAATTAATTTTCAGCTTTGACTATTAAACCCAGATTTACAATCTAAAATCAGATTTAACATGCGTTTTCCTTTGTAATACAGTTGACGCTCGATATTACGACCTTAACGATCTAAGCGAAAATGGACGTTATAACGTGAGATCGTTGTATCGAAAGGGTACAAAAATAACTGGAAAACTACTTCACAAAAAAAGGATTTGTTCAATTTCAACAAAGCGATTCTTAATTTCAATAAGAATACAGTAACTAACAGGAAATTAGTAATAACGCCTCACCTTTTGTTTCGATATTCAATTTAAATACGCAAAAGTACTCATTAAAATATTACTTCATAGGTGAGTAACATATTAAAAATAATATGCTGTTCCTTGGCTGCCATTTTTGGCAAATATGAAACATACTCGGAGATAACTGCGAAGATGACATATTGCATCGTGAAAACAAACTAACAAAAAGAAATAATGTAATTTTCGCACAAGAAAAGTATGATGGATAAATTAATTGTATCTTTAAAAGAATGTTCAAAACATCATGAATGAGCATAAATTAAGCCCATCAGGGACTTTAGAGCTCTTGTTACTCTTCCTTCATTCAAAAGGGATTCAAGACGTTTTACATTTATTGTGTTGCAATATAAAAAGAAATAATGATTAACAAAACTTTCTTCTAAATCAAATGCTTTAATTTCGGTCATTATATTGGAAGGAACGTTTTAGTGCGGATGTTCTAATGAACATTACAAAGAAAACACTGCATAGCAAATGAGACTACATGCATGGATCGTTAGAATTGAAGGGTTGTTTTAATGGGCGTCGTACTAAAGAGAGTAGATTTTCCAGCAGAAAGCAATTTAAATTAAAATTTTCAGTTAGAACACAGAGTGTTGTAAGGACGCAAAGTATTTAGTCTGAACCCTGGTGGCTCAAGAGATACAGCGTACGCCTCCCAATGAGGTGAACCATGTTCGAATCCCAGCGAGGGCTGGTCAATACGAATTCTGCACCCACCCGGCTCGCACCGATCACAGTGATGACCTAAAATATCCTCAGTGGTAGAGAGATCATGGGTTAGAGTCCCCTTGCCGTCAGACTAACCACGGGAGGTTTTTGTGGCTTTCCTCTCAGTGTAACGCAAATGCGGGTTCATTCCATCAAAAAGTCCTCTACGAAGGCAAATTTCTCCCAAAGCTTGATAAAAAAGATTCCTTGTTTTCTGGACTTTGTTCAAAATTACAAGGCTACGGAGTTGAACTGTAGTAGTCGTAAACCCGAAAAATTGCGTCGGCCATGGTGATATATATATATATATATATATANAATAAAAATGAATAACAACGTATTCTATTTTTAATTTTTTTTTGTATATTACGTCCTCATATCTTATCTTCAAACTCAGTTCACAGGTATAAGGGAAAAAAGCTTCCAAGTAAGAAATCTTCAACCACCCGGGAAAATGAGCTTAAACATACGTGTAAGACTTAATATAAATCAATCTCTTAGACGGTGTAGGGTTATAAGAACCTTTAGGGAAATGCTAAGTTGTATTTTTAGATTTAAAATACTATTTTTTAATGTATTGAGTGGCGAACTAAAGTCTTCAGTCAGTACACTTTTTATTTTAATTTGATTACAATTAAAACTAAAACGAAAATTAGTTGCCTTTTTAAACGGCTGTATGTTTTCTACTAGGTGCAATTTTCAGAGACAATCTTTCAGGAAAATTATGCTCCTATTTTAAAGTTATGTGTATGGATGACTGGTGGCTGAATTATAAAAAAAATATACTGTCCGGTGTGTTTCGAGCACCATTGAATCAGCTAGTTATATACAATTTACTAACGAATCTATGATAATGAATCAAAATACATATGGTAAAATAATATATGGTTAAAATATAGAATCTCTTTTACATTCTCAAAAATCTATCCTAGCTTGTATTTTAACATCAGTGCTTCAAATTATATTTTGTGTAATTTTAATGAGGTATTGATTTGTACAGTTTTGCAGTTCAAGTTAAGAAATAGTATCCTTTGGTAAAATGACAAACGGAATAACTTATTCGATAGTTTGGATCATCAAGAAGATTTCTTTAATAAACTACATCTCTTTTTTATATATATATATATATATATAAAGTGTTCAGTCTTATTTGAACCAATTTAATGCTAACGAAAAGCATTTTTCAAAGCAATGAAATCAGAAAATTTATATTTCAAACGAATTACACCAAGAATAGAAGTACTTAGCTTAAGAGTAATATATTGAAAAAGTCGAATTGATAGGAACTAACATGTAAGGCACATAATTTTTCAAAGCATTTATTGCAATATGGATTTGGATTATTAACGTAACATTCTCCATAAGTCGCGTTCCTAATTTAATATTCCAGACATTGTTATTTTTTAGGAATGTGAGAATGAGAATTGAATATTCACATATGAGAAACTTTATTAAAATTTATTTAATAAGGATGGTTATATATATATGGTTTAAGAGAGAGAACTGTTTTTGTAAAAAGAAAAAAATTACTTATTGAAGCAAAATACATGCATCAAAGTTTTATAGTGCGAAAAAAAAACATACCAGCCTGAATAACTTATGATCTAATGATCGGATCTTCACGTTCTCGAGGGAATGACCTCAGGCTCGAGAGATTCATTTTCTAGGCTCGAGGAAATAACCTCAAATATGCTAATTAATAAATGCAGACTATATTTTAAGTTACGAAATCAGACACAAAAGTGTACTTCCTTTGAATAAACATGCCTTTTGAATTTGGATTTCTGACCCCCAAAATATAGAGTGTAGCCGCAGTCTGGGAAATGTGGTTCCAATAGTTTGGTCAGGAGATCGCTCCAAAGTTTGGACCCCATAATGTTAATTTTACTTTTTGTGTATTTCGCAATATCTCGAGAACATTTTTCGAGAACTATCTCGAGAAAAATTTTTGCACACAATCATAAAATTCATTTATCCAAAGATTATTTCATGCTAAAATTAACTTTCAGTAAATATTTGATACTTTTTCTTATTTTTTTAAATTTAATAATGATCGGAAAAACATTTGACCTGTAAGGTACAAAATTTTTTGCATTATTTTAAGGAATAGATCATGAATAGTTCTTGAGTTCGGTTGAATAGTTCCTGCGAAATGTTAAATATCTGGCTTTTCTGAAATTCAATTTCTAAGTGACAACCAGTTATGCTCAAATTTTGTATTTCGCCAAGTATAATTATATTCTTTAAAATGATGCAAGAAAGTGCAATTCAAATTTTTTTAACAGCTGTTAAATAATATAATAAAAGATAATTAATATTTATTAAAAGTTATTTTTTTCATGTAATTATCTTTTTATAAATGAATTTTATATTTGTATGCGAAAATGTTTCAATTCACTTGTTCTTTAGACATAGCGAAATACGCAAAAAGTGAGATTAACATTATGGGATCCAAATTTTGGAATGCTCTTATGACCAAACTATTGGAACCATATTTTACAGACCCTATATTTTGGGGGTCCGTTGAAAATAAGGTATGTTTATTCAGGGAAAGCAGATTTAATTAGCATATTTGAAGTCACCCCTTCCAACCTTTAAGATTGAGTCCTAGAACGTGAAGATCCGATCATTAGATCAAAAGTTATTCAAAGTAATCCATTTTTTGGCGCACCGTATGTCATAAAACGAGCTCACTGTTTCCAAATTTATAATATGTAAGTAAAAATTGCTCGTAAAAATGTTGTGATAATTAATATAGTGAAACATGCTTTTCAAATATAACATTTGCTTCATTTAAAAGACTAGAACAGATTAGAACACATTCCCTTGTAAGAAAATGTATCGAAACTATGCATATGTTATAAATTAGAACTAAGGTACAATCACCAAATGATTTATATCGAATTAAAATTCTTCTCTACCTAAATGAAATATCATTATCTTAAATTCTTTTTTTTCCATAACGGAATCAAACCCTTTTAAAAAATTTTATTATGTGAATGAAAAAAAGTTTCTTTTTAGTATTAAAATTCTTCTTCACTCACAGCTAACGTTTCGGATGCTACCTTTTACTGATATTTCTATAAAGTTCTTAGAAATTGTCTTAAGGTACAATACTCTCTCCTACAAACAAAAAGTTTCTTAAAAAGAGTAAATAAAACATGTGGAATGCTCCATTAGATGTTCTGCTACATAACTTTGATTGTTGTTGTCATTGGTCATCAAGGTAAAGGGGTGCGATTATTCTTGTTTTCCAGAGACGCCATCTATGGCCAAGAATTCGACTTCTAATTCACCCATACGCCACACCAGTTCATCGCGTAGACCCATTCATACATTCATCCACAGATTGTAATTTTGACCTGAACCAGAGAGGGATCAATCTCCAATTCAGTGCCCCAGAGGCATTGATTTGTTATTAGAACATGGAGGACTTTATGACCCGACAGATTTAACGTGCATCAGTCACCATTTACTACACGGGGAGTCTTCGGCAGGCTGGATTCGAACTCCCATTCTCACAAACGTGAGTCCAGCGCCCTACCAGCTCTACCATAAGGCTATCCCTACCATAACTTTTCTTAATCTCTAAAAATAAATCGCTTTTACATGCTTTAAAATTGTTTCCATGTTTCAATCATATAATTATAAAACGTTTTGGTACTGTATGAGATATCACTTTCTCTTTCCCCTCTATTCTTTAGTTCGTGTGTGTGTATATCTTGTTTTGAATCGGTCTCATATATTTTTTACTTCTAATACTATAATAGTAATATATTTTGCTTTGGTAAGTATACCAAAGTAAAACAAGTCTGGAATATATATATATATATA
>NC_092214.1:9298011-9315952 GCF_043381705.1 Parasteatoda tepidariorum
ATATATATATATATATATAGCGTGCGTGTGTGTAGTTATAAAAAATGCAGTTAAATTAAAGCAATCTAATTTTAGGGTCTCTTAAATCAATATCAAACCTGGTAAGTCATTATCGCAGAAAGTCAGCTTAACCTTTTTTTTTTAAATTGCTGGAGGTGACAACCTTTTTGTAGATGAAAATATCGCTTAATTTTTAAGGCTTAAATATTCTAAATGCTATGTATGTAGTAAAAAATCGTTTAATAAAACCTTACAAATTATCTTTACATATATATATATATATGTATATAGTGATAAGGTTAGCTAGTGATTAAATATAATGGATATATTTGGGGCACCTTTGTCACTTGAGAAATAAAATTATAAGATTTCTTTGTTAGTTTACAAAACGGTTGTTCAAGTAAGAAGGACATTGGATTTAAGCTCGAAGTTTTTAATTGCAAAGAAAGGCAAGACATTTGATGAAAATAACCTTTTAGGCAGTTTTAATGCATTCTTTCATTTCAGTCTTGGGAATTTTGTTTCATAACCAAAATGTTAACACACAGTATCCTAAAACATACAAAAATTGCTAAAAATTTAATTCAGTGTAAGGTTCAAAAATAACTTAAAAATTTTTTTTGTCTAACTAATTGTGTTTTTTTCTAAGAAATATGTCGTTCCCTCTTTTAACTACTTATTTTTAAGTCAGAATAGTATAAAATAGTATTTTCTGCAAAGCCTAGAAGGAGAAGTAACAATAATTGATATACCACTTCGCAGTTTATTGAAAATGTTTTTTCTTTGAGTATAGCAGATTCTTTGAAAAGATTGGAATTATATGGAGAGATAAAATTATTTTGCGTCTATAGAAGAATCGAAATATTGTCGTGATCGATCCATTTAGCTTTATCTTGATTGGAAGTGATTCCTAATAACTCACCTTGTCTTTTAGCATCAACTTCAAAAGGTCCTTTTACCCTTTAATGACAACAGAATTTATAAGCTGTTGTTAACTGCCAAACTAAATATTAAAATTTAAAAAGAAATATTAACTTTCAAAATGCTGCATTACAGTAATTTTTTCATCTAGAAAATGCCTCGTAATAGCCACGCTACTTTTTTAATAAGAAAAAAATAAACAAAAAAAACATTTGAAGTTCGGAAATAATTTTGAAACTACGTAATTACAGAATGGTTTGTTCAAAAATGTGACTTTTTCTTCCTAGAAAGCAGGCATATTTAATATAATAAAGCTCAATAAGTAGATTTTTGTGAGTCATATTTTTAGTGCAATTCTGAGTGCATGTTTTTAAACATTTCTATTAGAAAAAATACGGATTTTCTTAGGGAAATAATTTTTTCAGTTATAATTCTCATGTCTTTTTTAATATGGGTTTCATGATTAAAAGCAGGGCAAAAACTGGTTTTTTCATTATAGATTTTATGTATTAAACTTTTTTTTGTGTGATCAATAACTTAATTAAGTTTTTTTAGCACAAATTGTAGCGTTATAAGCGTCAACTAGAAATCGGAAATTTTCTTTCTTCATCTGTATTGAAATAACATTTCACTTTCATGAAATTATTGAATCCTCAGCTACGCGAAGTTTTAGTATACGGAGGATTGACTGTTTTCAAAATTAAAAATCTTTGAAATAAGAGGGGACAGACGAGTGATACTTGTGAAAGCTGTAAAAATGTTATGCTGAAATTTTGGAAATTAGTTACAATAAATGTCAACAGATGGTGCAGCAAGCCATCGATGACCACAGCGATCAGTTTTAGCATTGAAACGTAACAAGAGGTTGTTTTACCCGATTAAGAGGTACCATGCATTCTGTTGAACCATTGCTGAACCAGAGGTACCATGATTAAGTCCAACAGCATTTATATACTTTTCAAGATCTCTACAGCTATCTGTTGGCAGGTTTTGTAACTAAATTCCAAAATGTCTGTCTAAAATGTTTAAAGCTTACAAGCTAAACATACGGTTAGTTTAATTTATCTATTATTCATTGTTTCAACGAGTTTTAGCTTTGAAATTTGTCAGAATCAGCTAGCCAATTATCTATTTTCATAAGCTTCACAAGCTCGTGCGTTTTTAATAAGTAATAATAAAAAAGGGAACAAAGAAATAAAAAGAATGTTGAAATTCAAGAATACAGTTATCATATCCTTCTAGAAACGTTATAGAAAATTTAATAGTCTGTAACTTGATAAAATACAAGAAAAATCTTCGAATGAATGAATTGAAAAGATAAAGCTGAAAAATAAAGTGTCCTTAAAAACGTCAATAAAGTATGAAGATGTGTTGCATGTAACACAAAAGTTGACTTCCAAACATTTTATTAAACAAACATTTTAGAAGGGATTTTAACATATTATTTTACACACTTTAAAAAAAAAGAAAGAAAATTTGAGTGGCAAATATTAGGGGCTATACTAAATAGAACAACCAAATATCTATATCAACAACAAAAAAATCTTCCCAAAGCATTTAAATTTTCTCCGACAGACAAATAAAAGGAAAAAATCTTGAAAAATAAAATTCTGCCTCAAGAAAGATGAAAAATCTTGACACGATCAATTTATGAAATATCATAAGAAAAACATACGAGACTAAATAAAAGGCTTCAAAATAAAGTATTCCGGAACAATTTTTGAAACGAGGGAATTTCTTGTTTATAGAAAATGATGCTGAAATGCTTTGACAATAGCTATTGCTAGACGCAAAAATAACTATAAACGAAAAGGAATATACTTTTAAGAAGAAAAACAAATCTATATTTACTACCCAATATAACTTGACACTTATTTTCCGCTGATATAAATGCTATTTTAAACTTAAATTGCATCATCATATTGATATGAATAGTGGTTGGAAATAGTATACTACTAGTGGTGAAACTACTATAGTCGCTACTTTTTTTGTAGTGTAGTGCGCGCTATTATTTCAAAGTAGTGTAGTGAATAGTGCGGTCCCGCAGTGGACTGATCGTTAAGACACGGTTCCCAGCAGATCACCGAAGTCAAGCATCACTGGCTGCTGTCAGTGTGCGGGTGGGTGACCACTTGGATCAGTCTGCGTAGGGACCGAGGGTGTGCGGTATTATTCCTCGTTAAACTGTGCTGTCGTAAAGTGCTCGACTTCGCTCGCAGGTAGTCGGGCTACCGAAGCGGGGGTGCCATCCCCTCTGCAGAAGATCAAAATTGTGATGGCATGTCTTCGGATCATCCTCCGGGATGCTTCCCAGACCATCGCCAATAGCCCATTGTGCAGCTCTAGTGCGAGGTAAATTAACAACAACAAAATAGTGCGATACAAAAAGAAAAACAGTAGTTTGTAGTGATTCCTAGAAACTACTTTTAACGTTAGTTTGAAATAGTAAGAAGGCTCTAACGCAACTTCGAATTTGATGTATTTTCGAGGGTCCGTCAATGGAAGCAATGGACTCTAGGCTGTTTAATAGAAATAACGTATTTAAAAACAGATATAACTAATACAGTCAAACCCCGCTATAGTGAACATGATTTATAGTGAACAAAACGTTCCCTCCCGTGCCTTCCTCTATACATATAATGTTATTTTTGGTAGATAAAGTGAGGAAGTTGGATATTATGAACTTTTTTCTGTCTTCGACGTATTTTTTTCTTCATTCTCTGATAATTTTGAAAATTCTACACATAATGCATATACCGATTTCTAGAACCATCTATAGAGTGGAATGTAGCAAATAAGCATTTTTTCTTGTTTGCTTCCTTTATCTCAGTTTCTCATCCCTAAATAAAGGACATCCCTAAACTTTTTGTACGCACGACGAAGAGTAATAAATTTTAACACATTTTTTGCTACCACATATTGCTTCTTAGTCATTTTTGTATTTCATTTCATTGGTCATTTATTTAAATAATGTGTATTAAAAGGGAGAATTTCAGAACCATTAGTTAAAATTGGTTGAGGTATGGATATAGTGAACCGAAATTTCGGTCCCTTGAAGGTTCACTATAGCTGGGTTTGACTGTATATATAAATTAACCAATATGAAAAATAGATATTTAATCACTTGGGTCATATGCGAATGCAATTTCGCGAGTTATTTCAAAGGAAGGGAACGTACACTGAAGAGCAAAAAAAAAACTGGTATACCTGTCTAATATCGTGTAGGGCCTCCGCGTGCACGCAGAAGTGCCGCAACACGACGTGGCATGGATTCGATCAATGTGTGAAGTAGTGCTGGAGATAATTGACACCATGAATCCTGCAGGACTGTCCATAAACCAGTGGGAGTAAGAAGGGGTGGGGATATCTTGTGAACATCACGTTGCAAGGCATCCCAAATATGTTCAATAATGTTCATGCCTGGGGATTTTGGTGGACAGCGGAAGTGTCTAAATTCAGAAGAGTGCTCTTGGATCCACTCTGTAGCAATTCTGGACGTGTGGGGTGTCGCATTGTCCTACTGAAATTGCCCAAGTCCGTCGGAATGCACAATGGACATGAATGGGTGCCGATGATCAGGCAAGATTCTTACGCACCCGTCACCTGTCAGATTCTTATCTAGACGTATCAGGGGTCCCATATCACGCCAACTGCACACACCCCATACTTGCACAGAGCCTCCACCAGCTTGAACAGTTTCCTGTTGACATGTAGGGTCCATGGATTCATGCGGTTGTCTCCTTACCCGTACACGTCCATCAGCTCGATACAACTGGAAACGAGACTCGTCAGACCGGGCAACGTTTTTTCAATCGTCAACCGTCCAGTGTCGGTGTTGACGGGCCCAGGCAAGGCGTAAAGCTTTGCGTCGTGAAGTCAACAAGGGTACACGTGTTGGCCTTCGGCTCCGAAGGGCCATATCGATGATGTTTCGTTGAATGGTTCGCACGCTGGCACTTGTTGATGGCCGAACATTGAAATCTGCTGCAATTTGTGGAAGGGTTGCACGTTTGTCACGTTTCATGATTCTCGTCAATCGTCGTTGATCCCGTTCTTGAATGATTTTTTTTCGACAGCAGCGATGTCGTAGATTTGATGTTTTACTGGATTTCCGATAGTCACGGTATACTCGTGAAATGGTCGTACGTGAAAATCCAAATTTCATTGCTATCTCGGAGATGCTATGTCCCATCTCCCGTGCGCCGACTATAACACCACGTTCAAACTCACTTAAATCTGTATAACCTGGCATTGTAGCAGCAGTAACCGATCTAAGAACTGTGCTAGACACTCGTTGTCTTATATACGCGTTGCCGATCGCAGCGCTGTACTTTGATTGGCTCTATACCCCTTTATTTGCATACTCATGCCTGTACCAGTTTTTATGGCTCTTCAGTGTATTTACGATGTACTTAATTTTGTAGGGGAAATAAAAGAGCATTAAACAATTAAAAAGAGTATTTGATAGTTTTGCATTTAAATTAAATACTCATTGTCGAAAAAGGCATAAAAAGTTAGATGAGTAAATTCAACCAAAAATGTTTTGGAATAACAAACTGGCTCATGTAAACACGAATAAATAATTCTTAATTATTCCCTTATATTTAGTGTAAGCCAATTTCTTAATCAAAATCATTTTGAATCTAGGCGTTATATAAGTTCGCCAGCAAAAATCGTCTCCTTAAAGTAATGAAGTAGTTACTAAATTCCAAATTAGTTTGTAGTCACAACATAAAAAAAGTAGCTCTAGTTGTAGTAAACTATAGAAATAATGTATTTTTTCCGACCACTGGTTTTGTAATAAAAAATCATTGTATTAAACACACAAATGCATTTGGAAATATTTTTTTTTGTGATTTTAATACTTAAATATATTAGTATATTGAAATAATATAATAAAAGTAATATTTGAACATTATCTATCGAAACATATATATTCTCTTGAGACCTGAGCTCTAAATAGCAACAGAAAAAGCGATATTTAATTGGAAATATATAGCTTAGAAAAAAGTTAACTTATAAATAGGGCAAAATATCTCTTTTAAAGAAGTCAATTAATAAAGATGAACTTTTTTTGTTATTTATAATTATTACACAAAATAATTATAAACTTTAATTTCTACAATTGTTTTTTCATATCATTGGATATTATTATAATGCATTTCTTCGAAATTTAGAAATGAAACAAAATCCACTGGATTAAATAATAATATATTTATATGCCAAAAAACTGCCTAAAATGTTACTTGAATCGAGTTTTTGAGTTTTTCATTGAAAATTTTGAAGATAAATACATAACTTTACATAAACAATCACTTTGTAAAGACAAATAAACAAAATAAAAATCTTAGAATACTATATATTTTAAGAGTCCATTATGCACTACCTTGGAATAATGGACGAGACACTTTAAGTTTTTTACATTTTTCTAAATATCTTAAAAAATATTTAAAAGATTATAACTTTAGTACAATAACTTTATAACTTTATATATGCTTAGTGAATGTGATTTTTCATATTTAGCAATAAGATTTAAAGCTATCAGAGGTTTGGGAGACCAACAGTAATTTACAAAAAAAAGCTTTTTTGAACCCCCTATGCTAGAAAATCAATCAATAAGGTTGTAACTTGTATCGATTACATTAGTTGTTATTTTTAGTAACCGCATAAAATTTCGTATACCTGGAGTATTTATGAAGATATAGATATCTTTATAAAAAAAGCTAATTTTCTTGCTTAAGGCTTTTTTTTTGCTGTAACTTTATCAATATTCAATGGGATTAAAAAACATTTGGAGCATTTTAAATTTATTTACTTAAAATTTAAAAAAAAATCCGTTAAAACTTCGCAAGATGTGAATTTTTAGTGTAATTCCTTTAAACTGCGCATGCTCGGGAAAAAAAAAAAAAAAAAAACTTCTTCATTTTGTAGGGAACCGTATTTGACAATTAATGAGAAAAGTTTAATTTGAATATTTTAAAAATTTAAAAAAATTAAAGCAATTTCCTAATAGTTTGTTTTTACTTCTTAAAGGAAAGATCAGGTAATTTCCTGAAATTTCCTTCTGTACTATTAAACAAGATATATTAAAAGCGAGACCGGCATTGTGGGGATCATCCCCCATAAGAGCATATCTTCTTTTTTAATACCATCACATTTTGATTTCCGGACCATTATTGTAAGGTAGTTTAATTTGTTATTAATTTTGTCTTATGATACAAATTAAAATTTGTGGAAACCTTTGATCGTTCTGAACATTCTTTTAAGAAGCGCGAAAACTACTTAGAAAATAGCTTGAAACTTTTTTAAATTTATAAAATATTCAGATCAAACTTTACCAACCAAATAGGATTCACTTCAAAAAGATATGATGTAAAATTTTTTTTAATTTTTTCCACGTATACGTAATATAAATGAACTACCTTAAAAACTTATAACTTATATCTTGTGTACACTGTAAAAATATCGGTAAATCTTTAACCAGTATTTTGTGCAAAGTTTCTTTTTATCCCAAAGTTTAGTTAAATAGAAGATCATTTTATTTTAGTTTCACCATAAATTGTGAAGAATGATCGAGAAATACTTCGATGGTACAACTGACTGCACTAAAATTTGGTAAAAGTCATAAAACTTTGACGGTGACTGTAAACTGAACGATATTTGTTTACGACGCCATGTTTTCCTTACAACTCGGTTTCGGCGTTTCGGGACGACTCATTCATGTTATTTCAAGTATCAACTCATTTAGGTAGGCAAATGATGTATTTGCATTAATTAGAGTTCATTTCTTTTATGAAGAAATTTTAAATTTGATTGGCTGTATTAAATGGTTAGAGGTATGTCATAAAATAATCTACTTCCAGTAAATAGTTTTGCTGCGGTAAATAGCAGCCTTGGCTTGCATTTGAGCTCTTTAAAAATACCTAATAATGGTAAAACTTTCCTCTGATTTTATAAAAGAAAAAAAAAGGAATAAAAATCGGTGTTTTGTTTCTTCAATACACCTACTTCTGGTGCAACTTTCAACTGATATTTGGAGCTAGTGAAAATGCCAAAATAAGGTATAATTGAGCTCCATTTTATGTAACCAGCAAATGAATACCGATTTTTGGTGCTACGCGACTCGTAATTTTCAACAGTGCAGTTTTCAACGAAATTTTTTAAATTTAAATAAATAATTTCGTCATTAATTTTAAATTGCTCCAAAAAATTTGTTTGACTCCATTGGATATTTATAAAGTTATAGCAAAAAAATGAGTTTTTTTTTTATAAAAGTGTCCATATCTCCATAAATATTTACTCCTTACGAAATTTAATGTGTTTATTAAAAAGTAACAACTAAAGTAATCGATGCAAGTTACAAGTTTATTGCTTGATTTTCTAGCATAGGTTGTTCAAAAATACTTGTTTTTTTTCGTATATCGTATTTAGGTCTCCCAAACCTCTGAAAACTTTAAGTATTATTGTCAAGTATGCAAATTCGCATGAACTAAACATTTCTAAAGTTATAAATAAATCATTTAAGTATTTTTTGAGAAATTTAGAAAAGTGTCAAAAACTAAAAGTGTCTCTTCCATTATTGTAGGTAGTGTATAGGGTCTCAATTTGATATAAGCCACCTAATAGAAATAAGTGATACTGAAAACTTTAAAAAAAAAACTAAACCGAAATGGGAATTCTTTATAAAGTTTATAAATTTTTTGCTTAATTTTGAAATAGATAATACTTTAAAAAATTCTCTCGATTAAACCGACGAAATTGTGAGCAAAAAGATACACAAATATCTGAAAATTCAACGGAAAATCTTCAGACTTTTTCTACAGAAGCCAAAGAAGAATGTAAATCGACACAGTTTTTGTTTCACTCTAGCAGTGCTTGAGAAAACAAAATGATACATTTTGATGCATTTTTCGCAAGTTTTGGGAAAACAAAAAGGGTTTTGTGATGATTTGTTCAACAAAACCATCCTTGAAAATCTTTTAAATCATCATATAAACTAATGTCAAACTTTAAGAAAAAATTATAAAAAACGGGACACAGAAATCAAAGTGAAACTAGAAATTAGAAAAAACATAACAACAATAATTTAACTTATACTCAAAAATGTAAATCACAAATTTGCCAATACAATTGTTATTATGTCTTTTAAACTATTTAATAATAATAGCATCAACATCAAATGTCAAACATAAATTTTTATTAGACTCTAAATAAAAATATCAAATGTCCTCCTTATCAGCAAAATATGCATCTCGTTTGATTTAGAACATCAAACGCAACGATTTATTTGGTAATGAAAATTTAAAAAGTTCAGCTTGCTTTTTTAGATGTTTCATCGATGTAAAAACAGCTTAGAATTTTTTTTTATAAACTGAGGGTAATATTAGTAGTTTGCTTGGAAAAGCACACTAAAATCATTACTGTTCATAAAAAATTTAATCTAAAGGGTTGTAATAACTATTTTAAGCCTTTTTTCAAAAATATTTGGAAATACGAGAAATGTTTTTTAAGTAAATGCCGTTGAAAATAAAAACCAATTAAAGAAAATTTTCATGAAGCAAATTTATTTCTTGATTCTACATATATTTTTCTTTTTTTCAAAGTAAATGTCAATTTTTATTAAACGCTTATCATATCTTACAACAGGATTTAGAACACCCTTTCATAGTAACTTGCCACCTGCTCTGATGACCAAAAGGTCACGGTCATTTTCACGACTTCGTCATCGTTGTACTGGTTTCAGCCAAAATCATGTTTAAAGCATCGGAAAGGATGAAAATCACTTAGCGCAAGGCCTGGACTGTATTGGGGGTGGTCCAAAACTTCCCAGCCAAAAGGGTCCAATAAAGTTCGGAACTGAGATGTGGTCATTGTCATGTCTTAGTAAAATTTCCTGTCGGCATGCCAGTAGAAAGCTTCGTAAACTTCACAAATCTTCCGGTGAATGTATGCAGCAGACTGGTATTTTTGCGACTAAAAACGCATCACAGATCGTGCCTCATACACTGTGGACGATTAGTCAAACTTGAACATTTTAAAGATTCAGAACTGAAAGTACAGGTTATTAACACAGCTGTATCAGTGCACAGTTGCCCCCAAGAAAAGGAAGGACATGCGGCAAACACTCGTTGCGACTCACACGTCACCTATTAATGTACACAACAAAACGACTCTTACTTAAAAACAGCCCTCGTATTACTTATAAAAAATTTAGTCAAGGTAAAGATCATATCTCACAAGCGCAACATGGTCTTATGTCTAAAAGATCCTCCTAAAAGAAAGAAAAAAGACAAATTTGCTTTGAATAAATAGTAAAATCTTATCTGCTTTTAAAAATAAATCCATCTTGATGTGGTTTACACGGACTTTTCTAAAGCTTTTGACTCTATTAATTTAAGTATTTGGTTAAATAAATTGGATGTGCTTGGTTTTTATGAAAATCTTATTAGATGATTATTTTCTTATTTATGTGTTAGATCTTATTATTATCTTCTTATTTATATAGATCTTAAAATGTATATTTTAGAAATGCTATTTCTAGTAAGTTTACTAATTGTTCTGGAATACCTCATGGCTTAAATCATGGACATCTGCTCTACATTTTATTTATAAATTATTGTTGCATTTTTAAACAAAATTGAATTTGTAGATTTTGAAGATAATTTTTTTAAAGGTTTTGAATTTATAAATACAAATTCAGATGCAATTAGTTCGCAACATGAACTAGATAGCTTATATAAGCTGTGTAATATTAATCGTTTAGGTCTTAATATTAATAACTATTACTACAATATTAATATATTAATAATATTACTATATTAATAATATTAATTACTTAATATAATTAATATAATGCAATTTACTATATTAATAATATTAATAACTGTTACTACATATAAACATAAATCTCAACCTTTTATATTTTCTTATAAAATCAACAATATTACTTTAACCCGATTGGATATTATTAAATACCTTAGTGTTACTTCTCAATCTTTTCTTGGGTTTCTTTTTTTATCACATAAATAATTTAATTTCCAAAGCTTATGTCGGTAACTCGGCTTTACTCGGTTTTATTAAACGTAAAACTAAAGACTATGCAAACAAATAAACAAATCTTAACAAATGAACAAATCTTAAAAATTCTACAACAACAATGAACAGATGAGGCAAATGAGCAAATCTTAAAAATTCTTCATTTTACTTTTATTCTATCTAATGCTGCAGTATTATTTAGAGCTCCAACTATAATAATAAAAAGCACTGTATCGAAAAAGTTCAAAATAATTTCTTACGTTTTCTATATTTTAAAACGAATAAGCAATATCCTCATGATGGTGTAACTTTTCAATCTAATTTTGAGTTTCTGTTTTTATCACATCAATAATTTAGTTTCCAAATCCTATGATGAACTCGGTTTTATTAAACGTAAAACTAGACTTCACAAATGAACAAATCTTAAAAATTCTTTATTTTACTTTTATTCTATCTATCGTTGCAGTATTATTTGGAGTTCCTACTGTAATAATAAAAAGCATTGTATCGAAAGAGTTCAGAGTAATTTTTTTATGTTTTCTACGTTTTAAATCAAATAAGCAATATCCTCATGATCCTCCTGTTTCTACATTTCAAAATATTTTTCATGATCTCGATTTAGAATGTCGCAGAGATTTGCCATGTTAATTATTTTCCTACAAAATTCCTAATAATACGATTGATCGCTCTGATATTTACATAAGATTCAGTTTTATTAATGACAATGTAAGTAATAAAAATTATTCATAAGCTCATTTTTAATTATAATTTCAAATTTTTTTTTATTTATAATGATTTCATATTTTGAACGAACAGGCTGAAGACCTAGATATTTTTAATATGTGTTTCACTGTTTTTTTTTTTTTTAAAAATATGCTCAAGTGCTTTATTATTAAAACGACGCTTATTTTCAATATATACACTAATGTATATGGATTTTGTATGTAGTAGTTTTTTTTTCTTTAAAATAAAATGAAATAACATAAAATAAAAATACTAACAATAACCCATTCAAAAGTGGTGATATAGCTGAAATTAGAATAACTCTTTGAAACAAAATAATTAACATTTATTGGCATCAACAATACACACCCCTTAAAAACCAATATCTGAAATATTCAACAATTACTGGTGTTAGTTATTTTAAGAAATACAAAGAATTAAAAAATAAGCGCATATATAAGAAATACGATTGATTGTTCGAATATTTTAAATATAATTTAGTTTTTTGTAAATAGTTAAAATGTACCCAATGAAAAATATTAAGCTCATAAAATTACATCATTTTTTTTTACATAGATTTTATAACATTTTTAATGAACATGATAAAGACTGATATTTTTCATATACGTTTAAGAAATTTATGTTCAAATGCTTTATTGTGGAAATGCCATTCTTTTTTTAACTGTGTACACCACTTTGATTGGATTTTATCTGTAGCTCGGTTTCTCTTTTTAAAATAAAATAAAATATTATTTCAAAGTCACTCATAAATAAAAGTTTTTCAAATGATTTCTAGATTTAAAAGTAAATCATTACTTTTTCAGTAAATAAAAAATTGGGTGCACATCTTAAACTTATTTACGTTTTACAATAAATAAAACCAATTTCAATAATTTTTGTTAACTCTGCAGTTACTGCTTTGAATAAATTATTATTTAACAGTAATTTTCGATATTTCAGAGGCCTTTTTCTTCCTGACAAAAGCAATTATTACAGCAATGGAGAGGGAAAATTCTTAAATTTTTTTAATCACCTTTATTTAATTTTTAAAATAAACCAATATTAGATATCTACTCTACTCGATAGAATCTTTAAAAAACCTTTAAATACAAGGTCATCACCCAAGCAGAATTCGAAAAATGATGTGATATTCTATTTATTTTATAAGGCAAAATTATTCCAATACAATTTCTGTAATCAGCATTTTTTTGAACTGAGATAAAATGTATGGTCAACACTAAAAGAATATGGTAAAATTCACTGTGCTTCTGGATATACGACAAATCCAAAAAGCTCCACAAATTTTACCGAAGTAATTTAGTAATTTTGGTAAGAGTAACAATAAAATATGGTTTCATAACAGATGATAACATTTGGTAAAGGTGGTAAAACTTGGTAATTTAATCATGATACGTTATAGAATGGCATAAAAACCATTTAATAGGTAAAATTTACTTTTCAGTTTTGTTGTTGTTGTTGTTAATTTTACGTCGCACTAGAGCTGCACAATGGGCTATTGTCGACGGTTTGGGAAACATCCCGGAGGATGATCCGAAGACATGCCATCACATTTTTGATCCTCTGCGGCGGGGATGGCACCCCCGCTTCAGTAGCCCGACGACCTGCGCGCGAAGTCAAGCACTTTACGGTAGCACAGTTTAACGAGGACCAATACCGCACACCCTCGGTCCCTACGCAGACTGATCCAAGTGGTCACCCACCCGCACACTGACCGTAGCCAGTGATGCTTGACTTCGGTGATCTGCTGGGAACCGTGTCTTAACGATCAGTTCCCTGCGGGACTTTTTTCAGTTTTGTATTCCTTACTAAATGTGTGGTAATAAGAACTATAATTTGAAAATCAAAATTTCCGCTAAACTGTTAACATATAAACGAAAAAAAATCTAATGAATGACTTAAATACCGTATATTTTGGTTTTGCTAACCGGAATTAATTTTTTTTCTATTAGAAATATCATTACCATACATTACGGTCACTTTATCAGAATTCTTTCCTCAATATGGTTTATTTCTTATCTATTTTTATATCTTTGATATTTATCTTTTGTTTGTTAGTTTGCAATATGGATTAAAACAATTTCTCAGCATCATCTAACTTAGTTTTAGTCACTTAAAAAAAATAAGCGTAAATTTTGAAAAAAATTTAAAAATAAACAAAAGTGCAGTATCAATTATCAAACATTACTATCCGTCTTCAGATGTTTGATAAAAACTACCTTACATTTTGAGAATAACTTGTTTTTCATTTAGTTTTAAGTAACAATACCATATTTTCTTTCATCTAAAAGAACTTCATTTTCAAAAATTTTAATAAGTATAGTGTATCATATGATAGTCTATCATCGAAAGTTTATTATGAATAAAAAAAATGAATAAAATCCAAGATTGTGGGAAAAGAGCTGTTGTTGATAGAAATAAACTGCTTAAGAAACGCTTAATTAATGTCTCAAATTTAGATTTTATTTTTAAGAAAATAATTCTGTCCTTAAAATAAATTTTGTTTGTATCTCAATTAGCATCGTCTTCTCTCTATTGATCTTCGAGTAGTGCTTTGAATATTTCTATCACCATGATAAATTTCTTTAACTTAAGAATTAGAAAAGAAAATTCCAAGAAATTTAGGGAATGCATATTTTAGATATTTCCTTTAATTTGACTTTAGGAAATTAAAATTTTCTTTTTTAATTTCGTGCATATAATTTCAAAAATAAAAAAGAAAATTAAAAAAAAATTTAAGTGTTACTCAATCAAAATGCTGAAAATAAAATACACTATGGATACATTTATTAAAAATCAATCAATAGCTTTTCAATACAACACACAGTGTTTTCGGTGGCACTAGAAATAAAAACATAACTTTTTTAACGAGTTTAAATTTTAATATTTTTTTTTATAATAAATGTTTCGCAGTAGATTTGTGACCAATAGTCCCTTAGTATTAAAAAATTCCTTAAAATGTTTCGAAATATGTCCACCTTAAATACAATTTTTTATCCATACTTTAAAATTGTTATGGAAACTTTTGAAACTTTTGCTAAAATGATTAAAAGTGAGGTAATTCCTATCATAATAAAAAATAAAGAGGTTTGATTTAATGCAGATCTTAAGTTAACATAAATTTATGCTTTGGAAAAGTAGGAAATTTAGGGAGCATAAACATTTATAGATTAATGCCGAAGGAAAAAAAAAAAACTTTTTTGTGTTGCGAAGAAAACTGGCGGAGACTCTGAAAATTAATTTAAACCACAACTACTTCATTCTTTAAGATTAATAGGGATCCTTTACTTTTTCTTGAAACTAGAAATAATTAGAGTCGCTTGACTAATTAGCTGAAACAAATATGTTCAAAAATTTTCTCGTGCGAACGAAAAGTGTTTAATTAATGTTACTTTTTTGTAATAATAACGCAAAAATAAAGTTATAATCAGTTATTAAAATTGTACTGGTGGCACAGAGACTCCGATTCTAATGAAATGAGAGAAAAAACTTCAAAATTTACAAATGGAACTTAGAGCTCTCCTTCTAAAAAAAGTAGTTCAAAATTTCCCCATCAGGTAGTGAAAGCAAATAAAAAAGAATTTTTCATTAATTTACACACTAGTGTGCGCAATTATGCACATTGACTGGGTGCAATATCAATAATTAGCATAAAATTTTAGCTGTACAGAGCTTTCTACTAACAAAAGTTTGAATTATTATTATGAATTTTTTTTGAGGGAATTTTTTTTTAACCCCATGATCTGTACAACAAATGTTTAAATTTTTATTTGAATCCATTTTAAGGAGCTGGAGCGTATGGAAACTTTTTAAAACCTCCAGTTAAATTCCCAAATTTTTCACTATTATTAATTAACGGTATTTACTATGAGGTGCTAATAGATTTTTTGATATCATCAGAAGAATTTTTTTTAACTTCTTGTTACTGCATAAAATGTATTTTTTGAAATATTGAAGACCAAATACAATCCAACGTTTATTTTTTTTTCCATCCTATTCTGAAGTGTTTTTTCCTTCTGTAATAGAGGGTGAATCCGGAAAATAATGATACTAAATTTACTGTAAAACTTAAATGCTTTCTAAGACGCTTCAACTGACCGTCCTGACCATGCGAGACTAAGGATAGGTCTTTTTCATTTGCGTCCATTAGAGCCTTTCCGTAAGCCTCTTTACTTTGTTAATTGGCCCCTTTGATTGTCGAAAAAAACATTTTTTTTCAAGAACCACGTCAAGAATGTAAAGTAACTTAAAATCAAGCAGAAGCTAGGCGGCGATGAAGGTGGAACGTTAAAGTGTGTTGTCATGGGTTTCATTTGTCCACCATGTTGGTTTTTTTTTGGGGGGGGGGTGCTTAATGGCTTTGCCAAACAATTAATACTCAAAAAATGGTCTGAGTTCAAGAATTCATTCAATACATCATATTTTCTTTTGTGGTGACCTTTAATAGCCTCCCAGATTCCCTCTAACCCCTCTAACCTCTTCATGACCTTTAAATGCCTTATGTCACATATAGACTTAACGTCTCGATAAAAATGTCATCAAAGGCCTTCTTTATCATGCAAAATGTGATCCATTGCCAACTTACAGTGTCACACAAATCGTGAAGGCAATCCCTCAAACGCTGCATGGCCTCTTGCACAGGAGACTAAAATAATTTTCATGAAAAAGTTCGAAGATCAGTGAAGATTAAGCAATCACCAGGGGGGAGTATATTGACTGGTTTTTTTGCCATTCTCAACAGGTCTCAACATGACGGAATGCGTATTAGCTTTAAAATAAATTCAGTGACATTACTTTCCGACAAACTCTGTATGTCATAATATATGTCCGACAAGAATCTCACATTTGAAATTGAAAAAGTAACAGCCTTTACTAGTTGTAACTCTTGTGAAGGCTCTAGGTATAGACGTCATATGAAGCTCACATTTACTACTTGGTCAAATAATTTAATATCCATTGGATAAAATTACATTTATGAAATGATCATATTAAAATTCACTATTCATATCACGATGATGTTTACAAATTTTCTTTTTATTTATTAACTTTTATTAAAATTAACTCTTATCTTATTTATTAACTCTTATTAGCTCTTAGTAAACCAAATCTTTCAATTATCCAAAATGAGGCCGGTTCAATGACTTCGGAAAATTGAGGTCTTGCTAATGTTTAGCTCACTATTGATAATCATTTTTATATCCATAACAGAGCACCTTTATGAAATAATTAAATCATAGTGTCTAAAAAAACTCTAAAAATAATTCATTCTCCTCACGCAAAAAGATAAGCATTGGATAAAGTAATTACGGAACTTGATAAATATAATTACTTGAAAAAATCTTTCATAGCTCCTTAATTAGATTTTTGTAGTCAGTAAAAGAAAAATGTGTTATTTTTTTAGACATATGTATATTTCACAAAAAGAAAGAACTTTTTCTACTATGTAACTGTTTTTAGTGCTTTCTGTTTTTCTAAGGCTAAATTTGATAATAAAAATTCTTTCATGATCTCTTTTTCTATATAACACGGCTGCTCAAAGCAGCATATAGATGAAGAAATTAGAAATGTCATAGTATTACTGCTCATCATGAAAGTTCACACCTCAACGATATTTTTGCAGAGAAATGTGCAAAAATATCTCCCAAATCCGCATCGGACCCTTGTTTTCCTCAGCACCCAGTTATGCTTTTCCTGGAGATGACTCTCTTGATCCCTATAACTCCCCAATTATTGTTTGGTAATGAATTTGAATGGAATAAGAGGGGTTTATTTTAACCGTTAAATTTTCATTGAAATTATAGAGAGGTAAAAATTCTGAACATATTAATTGAATTCGTCCCTCAGATAATAATAAAAATCATAATTATAATAACACTAATAATCAACTTTAAAAATTGTGTTTTTTCTGTTTTTTTTTACTCAATATTTTCGCAAATTTTATACGCATATATTCATATATTTTACAGTGAGTGACCAAAATCAAGAGACTGTCGACTTTCACCTGTGAATGTCAAAAATCACATCGAAGCTTTAGTGAATGTTCGAAGTTTTGTTACATCCGATTTGATATTAATTTATGCGTTGATGTTATTATATTTATTTGATATTTTATCATCTGCTGAGGATAGATTAGGATAGTGGCACTTAACTTGACCTAGTATATATTTCGGACATTTATCAAAGCGACTATGGATTGTCAACAACCACCACCAATTTCGGTCATTCGCAGGAATATATATATATA
>NC_092214.1:9316093-9319649 GCF_043381705.1 Parasteatoda tepidariorum
TATATATATATATGCACATTATACAAAATAAAAATATATAAATATATTTCATATTATTTATAGAATGTTAATTTGATATTAACTTTTTATTTTTAAATCTAATAGTTATAATGATTGTCCCTCTAAATCAAATGTATGGCCTTAAACTTACGGCGAGAGTGTCTCCTGAGAATAAAGCAGGAGTCATGTTCAAGAATTCCTTTCTAATTTTTAATTCTAGATATTAGCTTAAATGATATACAAATGACATAAAAACACTACTTGGTAGCAAATTATTATCTAACAATGTGTGGCGTCACAAAGATAATCATTACGTATTTGATATAAATATTTGGAATTTTAACGTTAAATTTAATTTTATAGTTTGGAAATATTTGCAATTCTTTTAATATTTAAGCAATACTTTTCTTATTTAAATGCTGATAGGAGAAGAAATCTACATAATTATCTGTTCTGTTTGCTCAAATTTAATTACCGCCAACAAAAGAATCTCGCCAATTACCCATCAGTTCAGCTTCGTGAAAAAGAATTGAAAACTCTTCTAGATCGAATCTACTATTCTTTATTTTTATTGAAACTAGAGAATTTTTTCAAACATTTATCGGTTAATTGAATGGCTCCCAAATAAAGTTTCTTAATGTTGATAGAATAATCGATTTATGTGACGAATCGTGCACGATACTTTTTAGGATAATTTTAGTAATAATTTTGTAGAAAATTGGATTGGCTCTCATTATGCACTGACCTAATTACTAAGTAGATTATATTAGGTTAACATTCTTTGTTGATTAACAATGGGATAATAATGTCAAAATGATTAATATGAGAGAATGGGATAATTATGTCAGGCTTATTGAGATGGTTATCTTAGGTAAGAAATCTTTGTCGATTAAAGATGGGATAATTAACGAAAAAAGATTAATATATAACAATAAGACAATTATGATTCAGTTGGTTGTTTTAGGTAAACGATTTTGTCGATTTACAATGGGATACATATGTCAAAAGGGTAATTATGTGAAAAAAGGATAATTATGCCATCATTTAGTACTTTATCGTATGTAAGTGATTTTTGTCAATTTACAATTGTATCAATATAGCAAAAGTTTCTTCTTCACTTCACTGAGAATCAAAAATCTGAAAGTTTTTCAATTTGATATTTTAAAACGTGTCATTAAATATATTTTTTAAACTTTCAAGTGAGGAGTATACAAAACTATAAATTATAAACACAAGTATTCGGAAATGATTTTTACTTTAAACTATTTAAATTTAGGCCAGTATGGATTTATTTCATGTGTGTACTTAAAATCTAATAATTTCGAATTTGCGTATTTTACAATTTGTTTTTTCGTATTCATAAGCATTAACTATAACAAATGCGAAATTATTGTTATGGAGATAACTATTAACATCCCATATCTAGACTTTATTTTAAACCAAACGTTTCTGTCTCTACCGTTTATTTATAACTTCTCAATTTATATAAACAGTTTGGGCCACTATATACGTTCGTTTTCAATGTGTTTACGAACGCGCCTTTGGTCACGAAGTCCATGTAGGCTATAACATGTTTCAATTATTTATAATTTTATCATTCAGGAACTTTGAAAAATGAACTAGTATCCATCGAGAAACAATACTGAAAATCAATATGATTTAAAAGCAGCAACTTCCAGAAATTATGCCTTCTTATCCCTATATCTCTCCAAGTCTTCCATATATAATTAGATTGAAAAATATATTTAAGAAAAACAAACAAACAAAATGAATTATTAAAGCATTAATGTATTTATTTAAAGCATTCATGTATTTATTTTCCTTCTATTTAAAATTCATTATTCTCTTCATTCCAAAAAATCACGCAGACCATAATAACCGATACGTTTTTATTATCTTTCACTCATTAAAATCAATTCACTTTGACGCAAACATTAAGTTAAAGAAATATATATTCAATACAAAAACTCCGTCTTCCAATCATCTGACAAATCAAAAACAACGTTTCTAAACCCACATATTGATACACTTTTTTTAGGAATTTATCAATCTATTAATTGATTTTATAAAATCGTATTTATCATGCACGCCATCTTCTTTTACATCTTTGATAATGGGTAAGCTCTTTACGGTTGTTAGATAACCGAGTACAGAAAGTATGATTTAGTTTTCTCGACAATTTCAACGCAAAATTAAGAGAAACATTAGAGAGAGTTTAATGACGAAAAATATGATTACGCGAGTTTCGAAAAAGTGCAATTATAAAAAGACGTGGACGAGGCTCCAGTAAAATAGTTTTGCACTAAGCACAGTGCTGTTTTCACCAACATCGGTCCATCAAGTAGTTAGTGATTATGTATTTAGTGCCATTAGTGTTGTTCGTCGAACAAAATAAAGGCGCAAAGTTATATCAGGCATAAAGCTCCCACAATATCTCATAAGTATAAAGAAAACATTATAATAGTTTGTGCTCATTAATTGAGTATTATAGCTTTTATCTTGATACCTTCGGGCCTATTCTGATCTAGAGAGCAAACGGTATCGGTACCTATGCCAAATGAGATTTTTTTATATATTTAAAACACGCTTTTCATTTTAAAAAAGGAAAGAAAGGAAAATGAAAAATATAAAAAGAAAAATCGCAATTAAGACCGAGAAACAGTAAAACATGAATAACGGTTCTTTTTTCAATTTTTTTTAATTTTTTTTTTTTTTTGAATTATCAAAAATTAACCATGAAATTCTGATTTTTCATGATTTATTAGTTTAATACAAAAATATTCAAAGACTTGGATTTTTACTTTCTCATCTTCATGAAACTTATAAAGCAGTGCTAATGAAGTATATTTATTTAATTTCAAAGGTTGATTAATTATTATAATGTAAAGAATTTAGTGCATATCATCACCAAAAGTAGTGGCAGCTACTTTACCCCAAAGTGATGGAGTGAAATTCCGTGCGTAATTCTTGTGTCTTGCTATTTCATTATGCCAGGATCCAAGGTAGTTTCTGATATAATGAAACACCAAGAATATTCTTTTACGCTACTTAAAGTAGCTGCCACCACTTTTCATATCTGCTAACTCTGAAATTTATAATTACCGTAAGATATGATATACATAAGAGTCAGTAAAATTATTTTTACGATAAAATATAAAGTAAAAATCATTAATATAGTATGCATAGATACCATAATTCTTAAAATAAAATTAATTTGTTAATCAAGCATTCACGAAGCACAGAGAGAATATTAAGATGAATTTGAACTAGGCTTAACAAAACAAAAGCAAATATAAATTAAATATTATAAAATAATTTAATACAGCTGGATGATTTATGTAAGTTTTCTTATGAGAACTTAATTAACTTTAATATGCACCTAGAAACGTACATCCTTTTCACAATAGTTAACTACTATTTCTGTGGAATGTTCACCTTCTCGAATTCGCTTGTAATCAAGTTACCGTTATCATCTGATGTTTTACAACCAAAATAATTCATGAAAGGTGTAAATGTATCTGAGTCTAGCACAAGCTTTTTCAACTATATATATATA
>NC_092214.1:9320234-9372465 GCF_043381705.1 Parasteatoda tepidariorum
CAAGCAATGTCAGAAAAAGTCGTAAGTATATATATATATATATATATACTAAGTTGCATTTAATTCAGTTCAAAAGCTCAAGTAGAAAACCGTTAGTGTAAAAAAATGCACACATAAGTTCTCAAAGGAGAAGAGGGAGCAAAATTATTTAAGACAATGAGCAGCTGCAAAAACCGTTCCACCACAACAAAAACAAAAGCACTATTTTTGTTTATAATTATAATTTACCTAAGTTACAACTAAAAATATTGCCCATAACATATGCTTTAAAGGTTTATTAATTGTTGTAAAACTTTGGTCTGTTCTTTGTTTACATTCATGAAAGATATTTAAAACACGTAAGAAGGCTAAACATATGATGGCTCAAATAACTCCTCAATGTAGGTAAAGAGTAAAAGTTTAATGCTAGAAGAATTAGACATAGAAATGGAAAAACTAGAAACATAGAAAAGTTTTTTGAAAAAAGACAAAATTTGTTTGGTTATTAATTAAGAGACTTTTATAAAAAACAAGTGAAATAATCATTAAAAACATCCCAATGAAGAATTTCATAAAACGAAGAAAATAAGAAAGAAACAGAGGAAACAGATTTGTTTTTCGTTTTTCAACATTTTCAAGGATTTTCATCTTAAAAAGAAGAATAAAAAAAAAGTTGAGTTTATTCATATCGTTTCCTTTCCATTGTGGTAATGTTATGAAAAAATGCACACACAAAAAAATATTTCAACTAGAATGAAATCATTTTAAAATTTTATTTCGCTATTTAAACACTAGCACAGATTAAAATCTTAATTGTAATTCACTGTTTTAGGAAAAATAATAAATAATTCGCATAAATTCTAGCGGAAATTTGCTCCGCGGCCTTAGTTCTTACCCATATTAGCATGAATTACGAGGCAACTCTCAATGCATTGAAACAAAGATTTCGTATAAAGAGGTATAATGATGCTCTTAGAAATCAAGAATAATCTCATTCATGTCGAACAGCATATTTTCTAGAATATTTTAGAAAAATTAAAAAAAAATTCTGAACAAGTTCGATATATTTTTTAAAAATTTTGTTTTAGGAAACCATCTTGGATAGCAATGCATAAAAAAATTTAATAGCATCAAAAACTTATTAAATGGTCACTATTATGTAAAGATTTTCCACTAAATCCTATAACCTAATATTAGGGCTATGGTTTGTTTAAAATGTTTTGGGGATTTAAGTTCGTCGAATATTCTAACAAAATTCTCACTACAAATTCGCTCAAGAAACTATTCCTCCTTATAAAAAGAAAGCAGAACTTTCAACTTACATTTTGGCATTTAGTCAGAATGATTTGAGTCATTATTTAAGTGTTTTTAATTATTTAAAGTTAAAATAAATAAAATTATCTACTGTGAGGGTATAATTTTGTAGAAGAAGTTTAGAACTCTTATTTTTTTTTACATTCTTGTTAATTTTGTTATATAATTAATAGAGGAACAAATATTTGCTATATCTATTGCATAGCAGTATAATTTAAAATTTAATATGGGAAAATAACAATAAAAGTGTTTTATGTGTCTAAAATTAGAGACTTAGTTATAATTTCCGCATAAGCATTTTGAATATGTCTATAGCAAATTTGTCACTTTTGATGTAAAATTATATGACGTAATGTTGCTCTAAAATTTCTCTGTGTCTTGAATCGAGAGAATCTTCTACTCAAAAAATTATCAGATCAAATTATTACAAAAATTATATAATCTAAAAAATCAGTCTCATTATTTTAAGATCATAGTCTGTTGATGAAGTTCAGGTGCAAAGCAGGAAAAAAAATGAATTTAATTTAAGATTATCTTCCTTTACATTTAATTTATTTTATTAAAATATTTCTTTCTTTTTAAAAATCTATTGAAGTCTTTCGCATTTTAAAAGCAATGAATTTATTATTTCAAAAATATTAATTTATTATATATAAACAGATGAATTTGAATGCATGACTTCTGTCCGATGTCATAAGCCTTATAATCAGATTTCAAAGCAAATTTTCAATTTAAATGCAAAAGAACGATACATATGTATTGCGCACAGTTTTGTAGCTCGATATTAAGCTGTTAAGTTTACTTGACTCTACTGTTTTTCGTCATAAATATGCAGGGATTGGACAAAATAATGGAAAAACTTCGACACTAGCACATTTCTTGATATTTTTCAAAAAATATTTGAAGAATCAGTTTATAGATTTAGAAATGTTTAGATCGTGCAATTTCTCATACATATCAATGAAGTTTAAAGCTCTTTGAAGTTTGAGGGATCGTTAACAAATTTTTATAGGAAAAAATTGTGAATGAACTTTTGAGAAATAACAAAAAAAATGTGTTAGTATCGAAGTGTTTCCATTATTTTGTCCAACCCCTGTATTTTTAAATTGAAAGGTCTCTTAGTTTAACTAGCCTAGCTTAAAATAAACTGCAGAAAATTTTTAAAATAACGCAGTTTGATGACTCTGGTGATTTGGTCGATTTCACTACAGGATTTTTGAGGTCGAAGTTTGTAAATTTGCTGTAATTTTGTAGTGGTACCAAACTCAAAACTTTTACAGTAAGTAGTTACACTAATCTCAAAAATTAGACAATAAATATTTAGCTGTATTGACTATGGAGTCAGATTATGTTAGTGCTTTTTGTTAGGTAATAAACAATAGAGTTAAGCTGTAGTTGAGTTTTGTTAAATGAACTGTGGAATGTGACTTAATTAGTTTATCTGGTGCGTGAAAGATGGGAAATACAGGACTTTTTAAGTTAAGCAGCTTTGTGGTGCTGTCATCTATACCACCTGAAAGAGTTTCGTATTCTAAAAAAGTTCAGGGTCACCAATTGGGTTAATTCTTCCAGTGTTGATGGAATGTAAGAAATATTGTGGTTCAATGCTGGTATTCCAATCCCGTTCAACTGATCATAAGATTGAAATATTAATATGATTATGAGATTTAACTACAGTCTATTATATGTAGCTAACTCAAGTGATTTCATACGGTGGGCTTAAAAGGCGAGGATAAAATTCTGGTTGCTTAGGTGAAAATAGTCAATGAACGAATTTTTATCGTTAACAGTTTGGATATCATCTTTTTTATGGTTGTTTGACTGTGTTTTGGAGTTGGAAATTGTAAAATAACAAATAATTTTTATTTGATCATTTTTTCCAGGAAATTTCTAACAGGGTAGATTGAAGAAAATTAAATTGATTCATCTTTTGCATTAGATTCTGGACGTTCTTGTTTTTCTTTTTAGACGAACAATTCTATGTATGTTATGCTCATTTATGTTCAATTGAAAACACCATTTTTTTCAAGCTAAGTTATTTGATTAATTTAAAAAGGTTTATTTTTCAGCAACAAAAAGGGTATTTTGATTTAAATTATCGAAATTTCCTGATGGCAGGTTTCAACAACAGACTGAAAATTATAAATTTATGAAAGAGAGGTTTATCAATATAGCTAAAAAATCTGAGATTATCAATATCCATTTTCCAATTCAAATTATGCTATTTCTTTTGGCATGAAGTTGCCTGAAACTCAAATTAATACATTTAATTTATTTTGATGAGACTAAATGATAAGTCTAATTCTGGAAATAGTTCTAATTTATTATGAGTATAAAATTAAGGAAAACTTATTAATTTGATTTATTTACACTTTATTATAGTATCGTTTTCACCATAACTTGTTTGAAAGTAATTTTTTGGGTCAAAAATAAGTAAATAAAATTAATTTAGTTATAAAATTCCTAAATTATTCAAACACCTAATTTTAAGCAGACCTTAAAGTAATCTAACAAAGTAAAAATCTTGAGTAAATATTTTCGATTCTTCAAAATCATAAAATAACTACAATTCTGTCAAATATGTATAATATATATATTTTTATTAATATAGATAGTATACGTTACCGCCTTCCTTATGTTAAGAATCCCTATCGAAATCTAAGAAATTAATAATCAGAGGTATTTATGTACACCTATTACATTACTATCTAGGAACTATCTGAACATGTTAGGTATTGCTTCTATTGTAATATTTCCCGAGAGGATCAGATAAATAGCTTGGAAGTCATAAGCGTTTTATGATCAAAAAGTACAATTTTGTATTTACACTTATTAAAACATCTATAGAGACAAATGAGGCATTTTTTCCTATGTATTTTTTCACATTTAATTGAAGGTGACCAAACTTGAATTAAAAATGTTGATAGCTTTAATGTTAGATTGAATTTTTTAATATAAAATGTATTATTTTCAAATTAATATATAAATGTATTTATTAGGAAGAGAACCCCTATAACTTTAAAACTTTTTATCCTATCAATTCAAATATTATTTCGTTTAATTTGCAGTAAAAAAAATATTGGAAAAAGTACCTCCTATGTTTAGATAGCGAAGTAAAAAGTGTACATAAGTCATGTCAAAAAATAGTAATTATTATACATGAAAAGGCTTACAACTTTTGAACTATTTGATTTAAGAACTTGTTTTGAGTTTCACTCGATTCTGGGTAAATAAGCACATAGGAAACACTGCCTCATTTTTTCAGACAGATATATCAGATGAGTAAATAGGTACTAGTACAAATGCGTATTTTTTGTACATAAAACACTTCTAAACTATTCATCCGATTGTCTCGTAATTGGTTCCATTCGTTTGAGCGTAAAAATAAACCGCCAGAAACAATGCATTATTTTGCTTGTCTAAAAAAAGTTCTATTCTCCCCCCCCCCCCGATTTCTATCAAAAGAGGGTATAGAAGAGAGTAGAGTAGTTTTCAAGTTACATTTAATGATGTCATAACAAAGTTTTCTATGAATCTTGGGTATTAGAAAGTTTAATTTTCTGAACTAGAAATAGAAAGGAATTATTTGTATGATTCCTTATACTTCATATACAGGTGAAATATATTACGTTTTAGACTATAAGTTAATGTTTTTTTTAATACAAATCGGTAGATATGATTATTTGTATGAATATTGAATGAATATTTTTATAAGTCATCACTCCTTTCTCCCTCCTATATTTTGCTTAATTTTTATACTTATTTTTATATGTCAATTTTTATTTAATTATGAGTAGCCTTTCTGGAGAATCTATTCAATTTAATGGGCTAATTAGGTCAAGTTAGCTATATGCAAAATACTATTTTTCATTACATTGTCCCTTCGGTATTTGTCATTATTGTCCCCTTAGAAGTGTTTTTTCGTAGCAGCAAAAGGGACTATTAGAAAGACATTCATATTAATTTATATTTTTTCTGATTTTCTTTTATATAGAATGTTTTAAAAATAATGACATATTTACATATAAACGTAATATATATTTACCTACATCATAATTATATATATTACATATGTATGAAAGTGAAAAGTATTTACATGAGAGATGAAGCAAGCAAAAAACCTAAACGCTACTGAAATCTGACTAATCATAGTTCAGAAGGTTGAATTCTGGGTGGAAATATAAGAGGAATGAAAGATGATTCTTAGAAACACTTACAACCTCTTTTGATATTTGTCAAATACGACTACTATAATTCCTCAGATTTCTATATTGATTTTATTTTTTCCTCGCTTAAACATTAAAATGTGGACCCCCGCTGAAATCGCTTACATCTAAATCAAATACAGTGAAATCTACAGGACAGACCACCTCTATGCAGCGACCATTTTAGGAGATACAGAATTTCTTCCATAGACTTTGTATTGAAGAAAACCTTTAAGAGAGACCATTAAAACCTTTCCCAGCGACCGAACCAAGCATATGCATCAAATGCGGAAAAAGTCAAAACATGGAAAAATGAAGAAATATCAGAACAAAAAAATGAAACGAAACTAATAAGTAGATTAAAATGTATTCTAAATATTTGGAGAGTTCTTTCTCTTATTTAGAGAGTTATATTTTATGATACAACTTTATGTTGCAGTCAGAAAGCATTAAAGACGATGCTATCAACGATTTACTTTTAGAGATGAAAGTTAAATTAAGAAAAAATTTTTTTAGAAAAAACAAGTATCTCAAACAAACCTCTTCTCATCCTTCAAAGCTAATTTATTTTCATGATATAAAATTAAATGCAAACTTAAGCAAAAATCATAATTGTTCATTTATTTAAGACAACTTTATCATTTATTATTTGTAAATTTGTTTTTGTACATAACAGTAGTGATCATTTTATTAAACGCTAAATTTAATTCATGGATCTTTTCATGACGCCAACAGAAGTAGCATTTCCGTACCAAGAAAATAACATTGACTTATTTAAAATAGTTTGCGAAAAATCATGTACCTTCAATAACAATTTTGAAGTGAACGCAGGTAACCTCCGAGAGGTTTCACTGTAAATGCATTATTACACAGGTTGTTCTGTAAAGATCACTCTTAATAGTTGTTTATAATCCTTATTAAAATGAAAGCAAAAAGTATACACATCACATATTAATATTCAAGCAAGCAAAAAACGCAACAAAAATCTGACTAATCACAGTACAGAAGGATAGATTTCCAAGGGTGGAAATGGAGAAGAAATGAAAGATGATTATTAGAAACACGTGCTTTGATATTTATCAAAAATCTCCCTCTACTGTAATTCGCCAGATTTCCATATTGGTTTTATTTTTATTATTATTAATACTTTATTGATATTGATTTATTAATAGTTTATTGATATTGGTTTATTAATAGTGTGACTTGAAAATAAATTGATTTATAACAGCAAAATGATTTAAATTTAACCACTGTTTTGGTTAAATTTTGCTTCTAGGTCCCAGCAATGTCCCTGTGTCCCAACAATCGCTACTATCCTTTAGTCATCCGAAAATGAAATAAAAAAGATGTTTTTTATTTATACGCTAAAGCTTAAAAGTTTGGTGGAAAAAAATAAAACTGGTTTCTCTATATAATTAGTTAAGGTTATGAACTATGAATAAATTAATTAAACATTTTAATAAAACATGATAAAATATTTTTTTTAAAAATTTTTTCTTTAAAAAATGTATTTTTTCTGAATATGTTGGAATTTTTTTTAATATTACAATAAGTAAATAAACTCAATAGCTAAACAGTTCATGGAGGGCCAAGGCTTGCTGTGTCCATTCCAGTTTTCTTAACCTTGGACTCTGGGGTGCAGGAGCAGATGTTCCGCTTGAGTGGTCAGCCACACGCGGAAACCTCAATGTATAGTTTTCAAGCACGCTTGGTAATCATTTTATGGACCCGCTGAAGGGCTAGAAAGCTGAGTCAACTTTGTCCGATCCGAGGATAGAACCCCTGTTCAGAGGTATGGGAGCGCAAAACACTACCATTCAGCCCCCACATTAAATAGTCAATCGGAAAATAATTTTGCATTAATATTTTTAAGGCTCAACTACAGAATGTTTTTTACATTTTCTAATTTAAAGTCAAAAGAACTTATCCTACAAATAATAAATGAGAAATACTAAAGGGGACTGTAGGGACATTTTTCTTTGTCCAAATTAGCATTAATTAATTACTTCAACAAATTTGTGTGAAGTTTACATCGATAGTCAAAAGTATGTAGACTAACTTTGTTGATAATTCACGTTAATATACATAAATCAGAATTTACCGATCATGAATGTTATATTTTCTATACTCTCAGAAACAAAACTCTCACTTTGGACGATTCAATTGTCTTTGAGCTACATTTCCTTAATTATGAGAATTATTTCGTCACGAAATCACGTGGTAAATGACAAGACGGTAATTCTCAAATATATGACGAAAATGTATCCTCAACTCGAAACCTCATCGTAGTGCATTGCGGGAAATCAAAAATAAAGAGACAAACAAGATGACCGAGTTGTATAGTGGCCAAGAAGCTTGCCTCATATCAGGAAGAGCCCGGGTTCGAATCCAGCTTTGGCCATAGGGGAAGTTTATCTCTCTGTTCTATTTGCTTTCTTGTATCATTAAGGTGACATTGACTAAGCTGTGTGTTACCTCTATAAAGTGATTATTAGAAAAGTCAGGTAATGATGAAATAGAATAGAATTATGAAATTCGTTTCCCTGTAGATTTTAATTTTTGAAAACAACAAGTTTTGTAATTCGACATATATTTTGCTCATTTATAAGCTTTCCTCTAAGAACAGTAAACAAGTTATGCGTCTGAGCTATAAACTTTAAATGACTCAACGTTTTTGTCCTCTTCGTTCAATATACTTAAACTTTCAAAATAATGATAGGTAGAGTAGGAAAGTTTTCCTTTTTTTTTTTAAATATGCATCCTGAAATAATAAAATTTTATTTCCCATCTGAAGATTAAACAGTAGCACTAATTACTTAACGTATTTAATTAATAAAATATGGTAATGGCCTACTGTTTTTAAAAAATGACTTATAAGCTAATCAATCCTCTAAAATTTTAAAAGCTTATTTTTATATTCATTATAAGTTGTTGCGTAAGTTGCAGGGTTTCTAACAATATTTTTGTGAAATTTATTAGTTGTTGCTAGCTTTCTTAACAAATAACGTGAATGCAAAATTATTTCCATGCATCAAATGCATTAAAGAGTAACGACATAATATTTAAAATATCACATACATGATAGAATAATAATTTTCTATTCAAAATTTTACTTTTATAAATATTGATGATTATATTAAAAATATTACATGCATAAAATGAATAAGCGTCGTTTATAAAGTTATGAATAACGTCATTAATTTCCCATTGCTTGTAATGAATTTTGTAAAATTGAATGTGAATTTAAAATTTTCCAACTATAAATTTCATTTCTCTACTCTTATATTAAGCACAAGAGGAAAGTCTTTTCTGTAGTAGTAAATACTCTATATAAATTCTAACATAAATGCAAACTATAAAAATATCCAAAAAATATTTTTTTTTTCACTGAAAACATGCTAGTAGAAACATTATAAGTCAAATACAAACTCTGAGGATAACAATACGTGGTTTCCATTTTATGCTCTCAATTAGAACAATCTTGACTAGCTCGACTTTACTTACCTTTTCATTTCCTTCATAATGCTTTTTTTCTATAACTTTTGTGGTTTTCTAACTAATTTATGCACTTTTATTTAATAATCCCTCATTAGAAGCTATAGATTTTTTCAGATAAGCAGCTCTGTGGAGTCGGAGAGACGTCTACATTGTTAAAGTTTTGATTCTAAAATTATGGTAAAATAACTGGCAGCTGTCTGTCCATCCGATTAACCGCAAAGTTTACGGAACCATTTACAAAAAGTATGGTTATAAAACTGTGAATACAAAACTGTACTGTTTTTTAACCATTTAGCATTTCTCAAAAACGTAAAAAAAATATTATTTAACTAAACATAGGAGCTCGACTTTTCATTGGGCATTGGAGAGTGCCGGACACTGGAAATTCTTTATGTATCGAAGGGAATGGAGGAAATATTGTGGTGTCAACACTGGGACTCGAACTCCATGCTCGATGCCGGTTATGAGATCGACAGTTAATTCCACTCGGCTACGATACGAACGCAGTTGCAAAGAACTAAGTAGTTTCATTAGGTGGCTCTAGTTGGTGTGATAAAATTCTGGTTGTTTAACCGTATTAGGTGAAAGCAGTTAATAAACAGCTTTTCTCAAACTAAACAGTTTGATTACCATTTTATTTATGGTTATTTGACTGTTTTGATTAAATATGATAAAATAAACATTCAATAAATTATTATTTTACCATTTTTTCTGAGAAGTTTTGAACAGTGTACAAGATTCGGAATCAAAAAATTTGTTCAACTTCTGTCAGTTCAAAATTACGTCTTGTGCATCAAAAGTGATTTCAATCTTATATTTATAATTATGTGAACAAAATTATTACTCAAACGAATATTATTTACAATATTACTTATCATATAATTAAATATTTGAACTCTTAAGCCTATGATTAACTAAGTTAAAAAATAGGCAAATAAGTTTGATGTATTATTTGTATTAATTTTTTAGTACAAAAATATCCATACATGCAAGAATTTTTTATATATATTTATATCTAGTACAAGAATATTTTTTTGTCATAAGATGTCAATATATGTGCGAATATGCGTGTGACTTATAGTTCTAAATGGTTTTTCGCTGTTTCAATATTTTGTATGAAAATATGTTTTGAATTTTATTTTTTCAACAGTTCAGTATAATATAAAATGTAATTTAAAAAAAGTTGCTTTTTACTTGAATCGTTTATAAAAAATAGAAATACATAATGTGAAATTAATAATCTTAATAATATTTTTCTTATGATTTGGTGGAAATTTTAATTAAATATAAGTTGGAATTGGAGTCTGTGCCGAGCTATCATGAAAGTCTGGTGTCCATCAATTCTACCATTCACTCCACAGCTGTGAAAATCAGAAGTTTTATAATTGTTGAGCTTGAAAATATGGAAAAATCGTCTCTATTAAAAATAAAATTCGTTTAATTATGGAAAAACGGAAAGCAAAAAGAATGAAGTGTAGATTTTCAAAGAAGAAACCATAAAATTTATTGACGTATATAATTAACTATAATTAATGGTTTCTTACAGTTCATCTCACTAATTAATTCGTGATTATTTTTTATACGGCCATGAAAATACAAGCGATAACAAAAATTTAAAGAAAGAGTTTAAAAATATTAAATATATACAGTTTTGTCGAGCCATGGTCTTTAAATGTCTAGTAACGATATGAATATTTATAAACACGTTTATTGGAAGTCAGATAAGTCTACTTTTAAGAAATAGTTAAATTATTGCTTTCGAATATCTACAAAATGTCTTTCTAAATTTTTACTAGGAAAACGATAAGTTTCTTTTCAATACCTACACATCTTTTTACTTACATACGCATTGATAAAGCCTCAATATAAAATTGGAAAAAATAGTGACCATTTCATGGAAAACCTGTAAATTGTTTACTTTCGCTTCACATTTAAATAAGTAATATAATAAAAAAAATAGTTCAGTAATAGAAATTTAACAAAAAGTAACAACCATTTAAAATTTCGTTCCTTATACTTATTAGCAATTTTTTAAAAATCCCCAAAAATAGGAATAATGAAATAGAACTGTAAAAAATGTAATTTAATGTAAGACTTTTTATCCAGAATAATATTGGTTTTACGCAGTGAGTTGTTTACTAAACATTTTAAGATATTTTTTTCTCGAAAAAAGGAAATCGTTATGAAGTAAATTGGTTTAAAATCATTATAGGAATTGTTAATCTAAATTTTTCGTTTTTTAATGATACCACTTAATATAGAAAATCATTTTTGACCATTTGTAAGCTCAAAATAGTTATTTTCTAATACTTTTAAATCACCCTTATGAAAAAATATTGAATTGTTATTGGATGAGAAGCTTTTAGGCAACCATGACAAGTTTTTTAATTACTATTATTGCTATTTTTCTTTTTTAATTTTTTAATTTATCATTCACCAATGACAAGCAATTGTTGAGAAACATTATCCAGTAACAATACCCTAGAATGTACTAAGAAAACACGAATATGTTTTAAATACTTTTAATTAACCCATTAGAAGACAACGTTTTCATTTTGGGATCATTTTTTGTTTCATTGCATTCATTTTCGTTTTCACTTTGATTAGTATTTATTTAATAAAAACAAGAAACTAGGAGCCCCGATATATATTCGCGATATAAATATATTTCCATCTGAAAGTCTGGTAAGGCGCGTTTCTTAAAAACTGAAGTGGTAGCTAACATGATAAAATATCCAATTCATTCAAGCGGACTTTTTTAAAAAACATAAATACAAAAAAAAGGAATTTCCGATCTCTTAGCAGGAAAAAAAGGAGAAAGGAAAGAATGAAATCGATTAAATAACAACCAAACTAAAATTAAACTAGATAAGGAAAGAGTAAGAAAAAAAAAGGTAAATATTATGTTTGTAATAAAGAAAAGTTTCTTACTGAGAGATCCAGTGATGTCTTCTCTCTGAAGAAGGAATGAAAGCAGCGACTCGACTTGATTCAAAGATGACTGCGCAATCTCTCCTTTCCTCCTATCATCGCCTTTCAAATAGAGAGAAGCACTTTTTGGAGAAGGATGGGCCAAAAGCAAATACTGATTTTAAATATAGTCCAAAGAATCTATGTTTGAAATGATGGAAATTTCCTTTTTTGGAAACTCTCGAAAAATGGTTGAAATTTTATAAAATGCTGTTAAAATAAAACTATTCGAGAGTTTAATTATTTTTCTCTAAAATTGTAGTTGCTTTAATCTCTTCAGACTTGAACTTAAAATAATTTCGTTAACTGTGATTTTAATGTAGAACTATATATCTTAGAAAAAAACAAACTCGTTATTGAGATAAAAATTTTTTTTTTACAAAATTCAATTAATTATTATTTTTTTGACTAGTTTTAATTATAGCATAAAGAGTGGATACATTTTAATCAATGGCATTTTTAACTTATTAGAGGATGCTATTACGTTTCATTCTGAAATTAAGGAAAAATAACTGGCAGCAGTCTGCCCATCCAATTAACCGTGAAGTTTATGGTTCGAAATATTTTTTACCGTTATGGTTTTGAAGCCTTTTACAACTGGTGCGGTTGAAAAACCGAGGATACAAAAATACGAGATTTTGTAACCATTAATAATTAGCGTAATTTCTAAACAGATTCTATAATATATACCCAGCTGCACTGAGCTAAATATCTTCATTAGATGGTCCTAGTTGGCGTGAAATTCTGGTTGTTAAACCATATCAAGAAACTGTTCGAATATATCTTTTTTTTATGGTTATTTGACTGCTTTGGTAGAAAATGGTAAAATAAAATTAAATAAATCTCTCTTTAACCATTTTTATCGAGAAATTTCTAACAGTGTTCGTAAGCTGCACGAGACAGGTATTTCAGTGGTATTCGAGAAGTACATATCAAATTACTTTTATTCACTTAATTGCAATTTTAACAACGTTTGTAGAAAAACTATTTTAATATTAGCGGAAATCAAAGGTGGATTCGGAAGTGTTTTTGACACGATTTCGACAGTTTCTAGGACAATTGGAAGTAGTGAAGACTGTCATTTTAAATGGAGATATGCTCGTGGGGTAATTGGTGAAGACTGAAACCTAATTAAATAGCTTTTTATGATGAAATAAATCTGTCTTAGTACTGTACAATAATTAAATCAGTAAATGGGATATAAAAAACTGCAAAAAACCATCTATATTAAGGTTATGGGGATATGGCTTAGCTCATAAGTTTCAGATACAGGTATTGCACTAAATGGGATTAAATGTATCTAACTCTTTAATATAATATAATGCTTATAGTATTATATCCATTCAGTTTGAAAAATGATACACTTTATTTGTTAAACGACTTAAAGGGAATACTGCTTTTCGAGCAAAGAATAAAGACAATTAGTTATATATTTTGAACTATCATATTATGAAAAATTGCGAACATCTAGCGTTATTTACCTTAATTTTATTTTATTAAAAATTTAAATCAACTTAAAAACCGAACAAAAATTATTGCTACACCATGTGATAGTTTGCAATCAAAGCAGGGGTTAAAAATATTTTTACTAATAATTAAAACAAGAAGAACACATTTAAATAATTAACCTTAAGTGAACTAGCACATCAATTGGCCTCTATACTTGAATGCAGTTTTTTAGTCAAGATCTTAAGGCAATGGATAATTCAGCTTTGTTACTGAAGAATTTATTTTGGAATATATTATTACGTTAAATGCTTGCGGATCAATATATTTTTTTAGTGGTCTCTGTTGCGGAAAAAACAAGCCTGTTTTGGTAACTTTTATAGCAAGGGAATGAAATAAATCAAAATTTCGAAGCTTTTTTATTATACAACTATAATGAATATTTTTCCAAAACTATTCAAAACAAAATAGTATTTCTTCGAGAAAATCATCCTTTTTGAAGAATTTACATCCAAACCTCCCATTAAGTAAAAATGAAAACTTACATTTATTTGATTATAAATAAAAATAGCTACAGATGCACAGTGAGCTAAAAAAACAAACCACCTTGAATAACTTTTGATCCAATGATCACGTTCGAGGACTCAATCTTTATGACTAGAGAGGGTGACTTGAAATATGCTAAATAATTACTGCAGACGATATTTTAAATTACAAAATTAGACTCAAAAACGTACTTTCTCTGAATAAACATGCCTTTTTTTAGACGGATTCGGATCTCTGACTCCCAAAATATGAAAGGTAGCCGCAATCTGGGAAAAAAATTTCAAATAGTTTGGTCAGTAGAGTGTTCCAAAGCTTGACCCCTTAATGTTAACTTTACTTTTTGTGTATTTCGCCATATCTAGAGAACTTTTAATGCGAATTGAAAAATTTTTGCACACAATTATAGAATTCGTTTATCCAAAAATAACTTTTAGTACATATTTATATTTTTTAATTATTTAATTTAATTATGGTAAAAAAAATTGAATTATAAGGTATACAATTTTTCCATCGTTTTTAGAAAGATAATTTTACATGACATAATGCAAAATTTCAGCAAAACCATTTGACTAGTTAATGAAAAATTGAATTTCAAAAATTTCAGATATTTAAAATTAGATTTCTCAGGTACTATTCTACCGATTTTGCTCAAATTTTGTATTTTGCCTTGTAAAATTATATTCTTTAAAATTATACACCTTACAAATCAACAATTTTTAGACAATTATTAAATAAAGTAATAAAAAATGATAAATATTTATTAAAAATTATTTTTTGAGGGAAATTATCTTTAAACTAATTTTATAACTGAGTGCAAAAGTTTTTCAATTCACTGAAAGAATTCTCGAGATATAGCGAAATACGCAATAAGTAAAATTAACATCAATGGACCCAAACTTTGAACCTGTCTCTTGACCAAACTATTAGAACCATATTTCCCATATCGTGGTTACCCCCTATATTTTGATAGGAAAAAATCCAAATCAGTCAAAAAAAGGTATGTTTATTCAGAGAAAGTACGTTTTTGTGTCTGATTTCGTAGCTTAAAATATCGTTTGAACTAATTATTTAACATATTTTAGGTCAACCCCTCTAACCATTAATATTGAGTCCTAGAACGTGAAGATCCGATCATTAGTTTAAAGGTTATTCAGGGTTGTCCGTTTTAATTTTGAGCACTGTACACTTACATAAAAGGAGTTTTTGGTACACAGATTTTTGTAAACAAGAATTTTTTTAAATCAAAATTCCCCCTTAAAAATTGTTTGAGAATTGTTTATAACAAAAAAGGAAATAAATATATGCCTTCGGTCAAGAATGAAATTTTAAATTTACTGTCAAAATTCAGGCTATCGGACTTTGACATTACATAACATTTAAATGACTTTTGTTTAATTGATAATTTTCAAATACATTTTAAAATACTGTTCATCAAGTTGCTTATATCATGTTGAAATTATTAATTCGTAAACATAGTATAGTTAAAATATCACAAAAAAATATCCATTTGAAAGACTAGTATTGACATATATAGAATAATGCTATTCTAATGAAGAGAGTCATGGTCGCTTAGGGGATAGAGCATTTGCCTCCCAATGAGGTTTCTTCTGGCTCGAATCCCAGCGATGGCTGGTGGATACGAATTCCGTACCCGGCTCAAGTCGTTTGTCAACACTCATTTTCAAACCTCAGTGCTGGCGTAAAATATCCTCAGTGATAGATGAATCATGGGTTAGACAAAGAATATAAAAAGGAGAAGTCCAACTCTTCGAATACATTAATACCGAGGAGAACTACTCATTTCGGTACGTTATACCAGAAAAACAACTTACAGTGTGAGCAACATATTCAAATTTCCATGCTTGTCATCTGAACTAAGCTCCAGCGCATAAGAAAAAAAGTGATAGTCAGGAGGTACGTCACATGTGGACCAGTTGTTGGACTACTACATGCATAGTTTGGTACGCTGCTTCCCGCCTAACCGCCATTTTATTCTTTCTTTCTATATCAAAATGTGTTAACAAATTTAGTTAACATGGATGATATAAATATATTCTCAAAGATTAAATTAATGTAATAATTATAATTAAATTAATTATTAAATTAATATTCATTAAAGTAATAATATTCATTAAAAATACAGTACTGTTTATCAGTACTGTAAACAGACAAGTGTACAGAACAATCCAATGAAAAAAAAAAGAACTTCTCTTCTTCACCCCAACGTTTCCTTACGGTTCTACGAGTGTGAACCCGTTTATAGAACCTCTGCTGTTGTGCCCCTAAATGTTGTTTTCTCTTTATACTCAGGGACAATACCTAACCGTGGGGGATTAGTTTAAATTATGTCAATGAAAACTAGAATTCGTCCTCTATATATATTCTTTGCGTTAGAGTCCTCTTGCCGTTAGGCTAACTGTAGAAAATTTCTGCGGATTTCATCCTCATGTAACACAAACGTGGATTAGTTTCATGAAATAGTCCTTCACGAAGTCAAATTTCTCCAAATACTTGAACCAGGAGTTACCTTGTTTTCTGGATTGAGTTCAAAAATTTAAGGCTACGGAGTTGCACATCGGTAGTCGTTAACTCAAAATATTGGGTCGGCTGTTATACTATGGTTATAATATTCTAATGAAGAATAATACAATGCCATTTGAAATTATCCTTTAGAAAGACAACATACGTATACAAAATATGACTTATGAAAGAATGATTGCAAAGTAGTGCTTTTTTTTCGCTGTTTGGTGAACGGGTTTCAAATTTGATGCCCTGATTTCAAAGACTCAAAGCTCCACTTTTTCAGTTTCGTAAGAATTTTCCATAAACTTTGCTTAAATATATGAAGAATAATGCATATTTTACATATTCTGGAGTGGGAAACAAGGATATTAATATAGACAAAGTGTTGTCGAATAATAATAGTTCATATTGGAGTATTGTTTCTAATATATATGCATATATATATATATATATATTAGGTNCTTAAGTTGAGTTACTTACTATTAACTTAAAGTGACTGTTTTTTAAACTTCTAAGGTAATATGTCATTTTCCTGGCATTCAAGAGTAGATTTTTTTTGTTAAAAAAATTAAATTTAGAGGGGGGGGATATAAAAGAAAGAGTCTTTGATAAAAGTTTTATAATTTATTTTGAGCTAAGGTTCGTGTTATTTTCGAAGAATTGTTCAATCGAGTATATATATATATTTTTTTTTAACTTTAAATCAAATGTGACAAAATTAATGTCATTGAAACTAAATGTTATAGAGGTTTTAATGAGTCAACAGTACAATTTTGCACTTAATACCTATATACATGTCTGACGATGCAATATGCATGATTGTATTGTTGAGGTATTGTTTGAGGTATTGTTTCTTGTATATAAGCTACAAAAGAAATAATGAAGAAACTTCGAAGCTATTATGTTGTATGTGTACAATGTTGTAAATCAATTTCATGTACATTAATTGTAAGTTTTATCAATTTAATTTTGATATTAGGGAATTATTATAGGAAATTACATTAAACACAATGTTTCATATGTCTAGAAGGCGATCTCTAACACGAAGAATATCTAAATTAGTACAACGAGAACAAAAGAGTAAAAAGTTGTACTTTTTGTTCATAAAACTTTTAAAGCTTCTAAGTTTATGGTCCTATTGATTTGGTATTATTTTTATTCAATTCAACGTTGTAAAATATATTAGAATCATTGCCTCATTTCTTATAGGAATGTAATAGTTTCTTTTCTTGCATAAGAGCCACTCTAAACTTAAATCTCTCAAAATAAAACAGAAATATGCACATGCTATTACTTATAATTTGTTTTTTATTCACGTGTATCACGGGCTGTCCTATACGTCTCTGACTTTTAGAAGTGGTAACAACTTATGGCATTAAATGTTTATCCCTTTACATAGATTACAATACAAATGATAGATGATTATGAAAATTCAATTCACGAAAATTTAACTCGTGAATATTCAATTCGTTTTCTGTTTGTGAAGAAATGGTTCGCAATGAAATATTTTAAGTATTTTCCTTGGAATCAGCACCCAAAAATTTATTAGAATCAGCTATTGCTTTCCAATCACTTCTTTGATTGCAGGTCTGTCTTATTAATAATTATAATAGTGCATTTTTGCATATTCGTTCAGAAATTTTTATTTTTTTTTTATTAAAATGAGAATTATTCTTGTCAGAAAATTAAAATGATGGGACATTTTTTCCAAGAAATCTGGAATAATATGAAGTGTAAATAATCCCAGCACAAATCAAAAGAAGAATATCTCATCATTTGAAAATCGGGAAAAAAAGCTGATCTTAATAACTGTCATTCATTTCCGTAATCTATTCCCAGAAAAATTAAGAAAGTTATTAAAACTAAGTGCAATCATGATTATCTTCCAGCTACTTGATGACTTCAGTAAAGAATATACTTCTTTGTTTTCGTTTCAAGATTTTGATAACTTCATTTGCACACTCTTTTAAAAATACTTATTTCTACTCAAATGCCTTCGAGTTCAGAGAGTGTAATAAAAGAGACAAATTAAATAAATATTTCTTCCAGTCAGAGGAAATATTATTTCTGAAAGATAATTATCTAAAGAAAGAATGAAGTTATCAAGAGCGACAAATAAGTGGAACCATGAAAGTACAGTTTTACAGACGGAGTTGGCAGCAAAAATTAGTGACACTTCATTTATAGGAACTCTAATGTAACAAATCGATTTTTTATGCCTGTTTCACTTTATTCCACTCAATATACTTAGCTTGAAGTTATTGCATACAAAACTATTTTAAGAATTTTGGGGTTTCCCGGATTTTGACAGCATATATATATATATATATATATATATATANAATTTGCATAGCAACTCATGGTCGGAAACATTTTAATTCACCGCGTTGTGGTGTTGTTCACAAGAAGGATCGGGCTCGGGCGTGGTGTGCCGCTTACCTGGCCACCACGTCCTCCTAATTTAAGTAGCATGGATTTCTTTCTCTGGGAGGGGGGCTCTGAAAAGTGCCGTGTACGCAGCATCTGTGGGTGGATCTAGTTTCAACAATTGTCTGTGCTGATGTGGATATCCAATAAAATGCAGGTGTATTTGAGTGATCCATCGCCTGATTGTGTAATGCATGCCTTACTAGCAAAGGTGGACACTTTGAACATGTTTTGTGTCATTTTCACATATCTACTACAGCACATGTAATATTTTTGACCAACAAATGTTTCTGAAGATCTCGGTTTTGTGTCTCTTTGTTCCTTGTACGTGTCCTGCACTTGTCATACCACTTTCCCATGACGTTTCCGACCATAGGTTGATTTGCAATTCTTCTGATGTCCCGTTCCCTGTCTCCTGTCCCCCACTTCTTTTTTTAATTTGGAGGAATGTTGTGGTTGTGTTTGTAAGTTTTCTTTCCCCCCCCCCTTTTTTAAAATTGATTACAAATTATATTTTTGTTCTTTAAGGGTATGGATGCATTCTAAAAAGCAATTTTTATGTTAGGATAATTGTTTTTTAGTTCCAAATTTTGTAGACTATTGCATAATGACGAAAACCTTTTATACGTTTTCCAATTTTACTTAATTATAGTATGATGAATATATATATATATATATATATACACCGATGAGTCATTACATTATGACCACCCTGCTAATAACATGCAGGACCACCTTTAACCCTCAAAACTGCTATCACCCGCCGTGGCATTGATTCCACAAGGTGCTGATAGGTAGTCTGAGGTATCTGGTACCAAGCGCTCACCAACTGGTCCTGCAATTCCCTCACAATGCGAGGGGGTAGCGTGGCAGCACGAATTCGGTTTTCCAAGTAGGACCACAAATGCTCTATTGGATTAAGGTCAGGTGAATTTTGGGGCCAAAACATGACTTGAAATTCACTGGAATGTTCCTAGATGATTCGACCCTTATGACATGGTGCATTATCCTGTTGGTAAACATCATCCCCGGCAGGAAAAACTGTTGCCATGAATGGGTGAACCTTGTCTGCAACTATGTTCAAGTAGCTTACAAATGTCAGGGATTGTTCTTTGAGGATTATAGAGCCTAATGTGCCCCATAAAAACATTGTCCCTGGGCGAGAAACCATGAAAACCTGGGCGAGCCCATTGTTATAGATGGAGGGTGGTCATAGTGTAATGGCTCTTCGGTGTATAATATTATATTGCCTCCATGTTTGCGGTTGAGCTAAACTAAAGTTATTTTTTGTACAAGTAGTCACATCTTTGAAAGTTTGTTTCACTGTTATGGGTTTATTATTCATTTTGTATTGCTTTTTTACTGATATCATGAGTTTTCATGTCCATTCGAACCCATACATAGCTTCATAACAAAAACCATGTGCTTGAAAAACAAGAATATTTTCAGTTACATATTTACTCTATTTCTTATAAACAATTACTGCTTTGTCAATGTTATATACTTTTTGACACGATAACTATTCTGAACCGAAGTGTGTATTGACTTTATTTCAACACTAAAAAAAAGAAAAATTTCAAAGAAAAATTAAAAGTTTTTAGGATTTATTGCGTTTTATTAACTGCGCATAACCTGAAAGTACAAAGAATGCTTAATACAAGATAAACATATTCGCAAAAACAAATTCACATAATACAAAAAATCTAAAAAATTAATTTAAAGAAAAGCAATAAGATTTTTTTTTAAAATTAAAATTTACAATTTTTTATTAATTATTTAATTTTTTAATTTTAATTACCTGGTTTGTAAAGTACGGTCGTTCAGTTGCATTGACGTCAACACATTTTGTGTGGCCACTATATTTTTAGCTTACGATCAGACCTTCTTTTTACATTTCATTTTCTATGTAAAAACTTTTTTCTTAGAATTGCTTCAACAGAAATTTTCTTTTTTATAGTTCTCGGTTGTGCTGTCCTATAGCTGGAGAAAAGAATCCTACTTTTCATTATCTTCCTACTATCGTGTATTCCTTAAATTTTCGATTCCAAGTTTTTTAATATCCGATATATAGAAATCCATAATAATAACTGCGGAATTTTTATCGAAAAACACAAGGATTTAACGGTTTAAAATAGATAGATAATTACTCATATACGCGTTTCAATATTCATGAGACGAAATAATTTCGTATTAAAATATCGGAATTTTAAAAATTACGTAGATACCCACAGATATAGCGACTGGAAAAATGGTTTGAAAATCAGTCGAACAATGTGAATTCATGACGAAATTTACGCAAATGGAGCGAGTACATCCAAAAGATATTATTCAAATATGTGATTCAAAATTTACCAGCGTGATAGAATCCATTTAATTGTATCGGAGTTATGTTGAAATCTGTAACAGTAACCAAATGGAGCAGATTGAGTCATTGTGGTTAAAAATCAAAGGGTGATTTCGCATGTAAGCGATTTATGAGTTGTAATGATACTGAAAATACCGGGATTTTAAAAATTGCGCAGGAATCCATGGATATAACCATCGAAAAAGTTATTCAAAAAACAAAGTAAATTCACAAGGAAATCAGCGCAAATCAAACTCGTGCATTTCAAATTCTTGATTTAAAATTAACTTACAATAATATTCTATTAAAAATAAAAGGATTTCAGTAACAATGTAAAAATATCTCTGTTACAACAAATGCTGAGAAACCACATGCATTTAAGTTAAATTCGGTGGCACAAAATCGAACTGATCAAAAGATTCAATGTGTGATTCCCAGCAATTGTACGAGGTAAGTGATTTCAAAATTTTCCTTTGTTCTCGTGGAGTTCTGAAGAAGTTTCGTCTCTATTTACGAATTATCATAAAAAAAACTATAACATACCTTATTCCTCGTAACCAAAATTTTTTCTATAATATATATATTTAATTGTAAAAGCTACAAAGAAATATATAGTTTCTACTCAAATGCAAAAGCATATAAGATGCTGACGTGTTTTTTTTTTTAAAATCAATTCGCGGAAAAATGGCAACAATCATTCCCAAATGGCTTTAAATTCAAGATATGGCAAAAAGCTTTATCTGATAGATTGATGAATTGATAAGTTTATTGTTTTGTTTTATTTTTTTATTTGAATCAATGAAATGAAGCATAAAAACTCAACTTAAAAACAATAAATCACGAAGAATTATGAACAATTCATTAATTCATGCTAACAAATATAATAGTACAGAAGTAAACAAAAATATGACAGAGAAACTACATATTATACCGTAGAGTGTCAACTATTCACATTTACTGAATCAACTAATCGTTTCCTATAAGAGTTGCTAGAGGGCGCGGTATGCAGTTGAGTCAGGACAAACTTCATTTCACGCGTCGTGATGACGCGTCGCGTGAGAGTAGATCGTTCTTAAGTATTATAGTTCATTGTATAAATATAATACTTTGATATTGCACAAAGAATTTTATTATTTTGATTTTTCTTTAAAAAAATTTATGATACATTATGCCATAGTAAATATTTTATTAATTTGTAATAAGCATTTAAATGCAAGTATTTGATTATATGCATGGATGTATACAATAAAATTTCAATTAGGAAGAAAAAAAACTAGCAACGAGGGAGGTGCTAATATTTTTACTGGCAACCAGAAATTTTTGCTAGTTGCCAACACTTTTTAAAATTCTTTGAGCCCTCAGAATAGCCAGGAATAAAAATTGCCATAAAACAATCATTCAATAAATGAAAAAACAATAATTTTAAACGTATTTAATTTCACAAAAAACTTTTAATTCGGTGAACAACAATAACCTCTCAATCTAACAATAATTTCTATCTTTAAGCTAGAAAATAAATATTTAATAACAAAAAGGAGCATTTTAAGGCTGTTTGAAGAATAAACTTAGAAAATCAATAATATATTAACTAAGAAGTTTAATATATATATATATATATAAACTGCTGTTTGTAGAAAATGCAACACCATGAAAGAATCATCAGAATCAAATGAAATTTAATGCAGAAACGACTTGTACTGATACAAATAAATGATGAAATTTTCAAAACAAAAGAAACAAATTAAGCGTCCGAAATCAGTATTTGGTGCAGCCACCACGCGCTGCAATAAGTGCTGCTATACGACGTGGCATGGAGTCAAACAGATGTTGAATATCTGCTTGAGGAAGAGAATTCCATATCGCTTGTATGCGCAACCAAAGTTCGTCTTTGGAAACTGCAGGACGCGGATCACGAGTGAGACGCCGACCAACCATATCCCACACGTGCTCAATAGGCGACATATCCGGCGAATAAGCAGGCCAAGGAAGAAGTTGCATGCGTTGTGCTGAACAGAAGTCTCTAACAGTCCGCGCAACATGTGGGCGTGCATTATCCTGCTGAAAGATAGCTCCAGGGATGCCTTGAAGGAAAGGAACGACTTCGGGCTGTAGCACTTCACGGACGTATCTGTTGCTATTGAGATTACCCTCAATTCGTATCAAATTGGATCGTCCATGATACGAAATCGCACCCCAGACCATAACTCCGGGTGTTCGACCACTATGTCGTTCAATAATACACTCAGGAAGGCAGCGTTGACCGGCATAACGTCTAACACGAACACGGCCATCATGGGTCCACAAATTGAAGCGTGATTCATCTGAAAAGACAACTTGGTGCCAATCAGCTCGCCAGTCTCTGTGCTCAAGAGCCCACTGCCGACGCAGCCGTCGATGATCCGCCGTGAGGGGAATCCTGTATAATGGCACCCTTGCACGCAATCCACGGCGCAGCAGACGACGACGAATTGACGAAGCCGACAATTGTACACCTGTAGCAGTAGACCAATGTGCTGCCAGCTGCCTGGAGGAAGCTGTGCGATCATTCACCGCCATGCGGAGCAGGTGTCGATCATCGCGCTCTGACGTCACCTTCTGTCGTCCAGTGCCTGTTTTTCGAGTTGTTCGGTGCTCGTCGGTCCACTGCTTCCAAACTCGCATCACTGTGGAACTGTTCCGCTGCATACGAGCTGCTATTGCGCGATAGGAAAATCCTCCTTCTCGAAGGCCGATTATCCTCCCTCGTTCAAACTCCGTAAGTTGCTTGAATTTCTTATTCTTCCGTCGTGGAGGCATACTCAGGTCTCACTAAACGTTTGCCACTAACAAATAATCATAGACTATTTTCAACGTCCCGCTACAGCACTTTATTTATACGCTTTCAGCATCAATTCAGAGGGCGCTGCGCGCGCCACGCACGCGCGATGGCTCTGAAACTTTATTAATTTGCATAATATCCTATATCCATTATTAAAATAATATTTCATTTGATTCTGATGATTCCTTCATGGTGTTGCATTTTCTACAAACAGCAGTTTATAAGGCAACAATTGTTGATATCCGTGACAGACAAAATATCTTTCTTAGTCGACACAAATAAAATAATTTTTACTTAGTCGCATTTCATCTCAAAAAATACCCTTACATCATAGAATTACTAATTTTCGAATATTTGAAAAAAATTACTTTTTGGTGATTTCGAAGCGTATTTAAATATATCACTGATTTTAATTACATTAAATTATTCATTTTTACTTAATATAATATTTTTAGCATTATTCATGATATTTATTTATATGAGTGATATTCATTTTTTAAAATTATATTAATCACTCGTAGGCATTGTTTCAGTCTTTATATACGATATTCTTGTTTTAGCTTAAACATTTTTGACAAGTTTTGAGTTATATATTTTTTTAATTACAAATATTTTCTATGTTATTTCAATGAAAATATTTTGTCTCTACCCTTTTTTTTATTTTTAGAAACATAAAAACAAAATGTAGCTGATCACTTTTTCACTGCAAAAGCTTTATTTATAAAATTTTATGCTGAACTTATTTGGCATAAAATCTGAATCTTTTTTATAAAATCATAAATTATTTCCAAAATTTAATAAATATGAATTAGTGTTACCAGTTTATTTACTTAATCCAAAATTAATTATCAGAGCTAAGATAAATCAAACACCATAAATGAAAGCATTTCTTTAAAATTTTCTGTTCCTTAATAGCATATGTAACGGAACTTATAATAATATGGAAACAATATGCTTCTAATACTATTGTTTTAATCTTTAACACTGTATTCAGGGTGCTTTGTGACAACAAGCTTTAATATATATTTTTAGAATCTCTGTCAAAACGACGTAAAAATTAGGGGTTGTGAATAAATAATTAAGTGCTGACGAAGCAGAAGTGTTTCGAATTAAGTAAAATTATTTGTAACGAAACTAGGGAAAAGAACTTCGAAATCAGTTTAATTGTCTGATGAAAAATGGAAGTGTTTCTAAGAATGGTTTTTTGGTTACTGACAGTTTCCTCAGGCAGACAAACAGATTTTGATATTTTCAATCTTGTTTTCTTGAGTTATGATTATCAGAATTGGATAGTGGTTTTGTGTTTTCTAACTCAAATACTGTTATAAACTGCCTACATTTGTGAAAAGTAATATAAAAATATACATTAAGATACATTATGGAACATTTTGAAAATTATTTTCTCTGATTTTAAAAAAAATTGGGTGCTTTTTATTTATTTATTTTCTTTAAGAGAGGGAGTTACAAGTATTTTTAGCCTTTGATGAAATTGCAAACAAAAATATAAAAATGTTAGACGATATACCATAATTTTTACTTTTGATGAGTCTGTATTCTTAATTTCAGTCCGTATTTCTCATTTTAAGGAGAAAAAAAATAAATTCTTAAATTGATATTTAAATTGTTCAATAAAAATAAAACACCTACTTTTTGTTTTAAACTTAAAAATAAACTTAATTTTATAATAACCTGATTTAGTTCGTAGTTTCGTTTTTGATCGTAATTAAATCTATACTTTAAAACTGAAAACATGAAATCTAATTTCTCTTGAAAAAAGCTTTTCTATTTTGTCCATTAAACTAATTATTCCTTAATAAAATTCAAGATTTTACTTAATTCAATAAAGAAAAAAATTGAGCTTTAAAAAGAACAAAAACTTGTTTTAAAGTAAGATTTCAATGGGTTTTGTGATAAACTAACAAATTGTATTCATTACTTTTTATCATAAAAAGTTGTTTTTGGTTTCAGGCAAAATTAATCTGAACAGTGGGGAATATTTTTAGCACGTATGTTTATTGATTTTTAAGGGTTGTAATTAAAAGAAATTGTGTAAAGAAATTTGATATTTCTTATGCGCAATTTTACATTTACATTTAATAAAATCTTACTTCTTTTCAATATGTTTCTATAATTCCTTTAAAAATGGAGCGTGATATAATGAGGGATAAATTGGTCTTACTGAAATAAGGAGTATTAGGTAGAAGGGTTCATAAAATATGCTTAGTTTAATTTACTAGCTTGTAGAAAAAAAATACCATTCATAAGCATAAGATTTCCGTCCTTGCAATCTTTCAAACGCCAACTGAAAGTCCATAATCTTCTTCTGTTTTTTCATTCTGTGTGAAGACATCTCAATAGGGGGACAGCAAATCAAATTCCCTTTTGCTTTAAATAAATACACTGTTTGAACTTTGTAAAAATAGTTAGTTTTGCTTCAAATTAACATCAGCGGAAGCTATTCGTGAATTTGAAAGAGAGTAGAATGTGTCGATGCGAAAAATGGTATCAAAGTATCTGATATTTAAAAAAAATAAAATATCAAACCTACGCGTAATAAGTTTTTGTTGTTGCTGTAGTTCATTTACGTCGCATTAAAGCTGCACAATGGGCTATTGGTGAGGGTCTGGGTAGTATCCCTGAGGATGATAAGAAGACATGCCATCACAATTTTGATCCTCTGCAGAGGGGATGTCACCTCCGCTTCGGTAGCCCGACAACCTGCTCGCGAAGTCGAGCACTTTACGACAGAACAGTTTAGCGAGGACCAATACCGCACACCCTCGGTCCCTACGCAAACTGATCCAAGTGGTCACCCACCTACACACTGACCGCAGCCAGTGATGCTTGACTTTGGTGATATGCTGGGAACCGTGCTTTAAGGACCAGTCCACTGAGTGACAACGCGTAATAAGGACAATCAAACATACACGAGCCGTGATGGCCTAGGGGATAGAGTGCTCATCTTCCAATGAGGTGACCCGGGTTCGATCCTCGCGATGGCAGATCGATACGAATTCTGCACCCGGCAAGCATCGACCACAGTACTGTCATAAAATATACTCAGTGGTAGAAGGATCATGGGTTAGAGTCCCCTTGCCGTAGGAATAACCATGGAAAGTTTTCGTGGTTTTCTTTCACATGTAACGCAAATGCAGGTTAGTTCCATCAAAAATCCTCCACGAAGGCAAAATTTCTTTCAATACTTGATTTAGAAGTTCTCTTGTCTTCTGACTGAGGTTCAAAGTTACAAGGCTACGGGGTTGAACATTAGTAGTCGTAAACCCAAAAATGGGTAGGCTGTTCAACGTCGGTTATAATATAAAATATAAAAAAAAATCGAACATACGCGTAATAATACAAATTTATAATAGAAAAGAATTAAGGGAAAACTTTTGAACCTTCTTTTATACATTTATAAAAAAATTTTGTAAGGAAATTAAAAAGGAATTGACACTTATATATAATTTTTCTAAAAAGAAAAATAACTTTATTTAAATTTTGTTTCAAGGTATCAAATTTTTTGCACTATAAATATTATCCTTAGTTTGCTAAATAATTTAACTTCAATGAAGAGTTTGGGTAATATAATGATAAGCCACATTTTCCAATTGCTGAGGGTATAGGTTTTGGTGATAAACACCATGATTTCCGTGTAGAAAATAAAGTATTTCTGCACTGTGCTCTTATCAAGTGGAAACTCTGAGAACTATTAAACTCCTTATCGGGAAAAAAACTAAGGATCAGTTTGATCTAAGAATATCTTCCTAGGAAATAGTTAGAGTCTTCTCTAACTTCCCTTTAGCTGTTCAACTATATTAAGATCCTAGAATTTATTTAGGTTCATTAACAAAATTTATTTATTAATTCATAAGTTCTGAAAAATGATGATAGTTTATATTTAGATTAATTATTTGAGATGCAAATGAATTTCTATCTCTAACATTTCTATCCATTTTAAATTAATTTCGCATCTATGGATTTTAAAGATTGCTTAATAATGAAGGAGTGGATTAATTATAAAATGTGATTTAATTGAAAAGAATTCCTGCGCAACATTCAATCAATTTTAATTGGCTTCCTTGAAAGGTATTTAAATTTAAACACAGTCGATTATATGATTTATTCCCCATTTTTATTAGCATAGTTCATTTATCGAATACTCAGGATGTATTTCATTTAGAGATAGATGAGCTATCATTAATATTATTACTTGCTAATATTTACAACTAACTAGTAAACTTTCTCTAAGACCCAATTATATTTGTTAATTATAAATGTGTATTGTGAAATACCAAGATTAAGATTCCTTCAAATTTAAATACTTAAATAATCATATAAAACTTGAACAAAAAGACTCTAATGAAGGATAACTTTTAAGGACAAGAAAAAGAAATGACTCAAAAATTGCGATATCTTACTAACTTTTTAAAAAAATATTTCTTAGAAATTGATGAGAACAGCATGTCCTAGCTATATGTATTATTCGTTGCATGATTGTCTGGCTTGAAAACCAAATATCACAGCTAAAATATCGTTGGACGATATTTTAGAGCAAAGTCTCACGAGTGCAAAATCTCGCGTTATCATAATCTCGCATTATTAAATTTTTGCCTTTTTTTGCATAGTTAGAATAATTATTAAACAATTTGAAATGTCAACATATAATCTTAAGACATATTCTTATTGAAGCTGCAACTTATGTTGAGGTTTTAGAACTTTCAATTGACTTTTTCAATGAGTCCCATTCATATATTTCTGTTGATTCTTTGGGCCAGTAAAAGTTCACTATAATTAAACAATTCAAATCATTAGACTAAAATTCATTGTGTTTTCGGCAGTGAAGATGTATATATTTGAGTATGTGCACATTTTACAATTCTGCCGTTATAAAAAAAAATATAGGCAAGTGTAAAATGTTTATGATAGATTTTTTATGCTACATCCAATGAAACTAAACCAAAGTCAATAAGCCTGATATTTTAAAATTTATAAGCGTTTTTATGTATAATTACACAGTTTTGTATCTATACCTCTTTATTATGCATTGGATTCTATACAGTGTTTAATACGAAATCCGGTCCTAAGAGAATTATGTCGGTAAAACAAATAGTTTGATAGTCAAGAGGGTTATTAGAGAGAAGATAAAAAATAAATTTTTAGCGTTATATACATAAAAATTCTTATAACTTCGAAACTGCAAAATCCTAATTTTGATTTTATTGAACTTAGTATAAATGAATACTATGAATCACTTGTCGAGATAGCTAAGACACGCAAATAAGCTCGAGTACAAAACTAATTTTTATACAGGGTTTTTACTAATTTTTATACTAGGTTAGCTTACTATCAGGGAGAGATGGCAAGTTCTAAAAAAATCTTCAATATTTATCAATATATTACAACAGATGCAGCTTCACATAAAGCAATTTAACTTGTTTATCTATTTGGACGCAATGCTGCCTTTAATGTTTACTTTTTAAGGCGTAACATTTTTTTTCATGAAATAAATATTTTAGTGTTTTTTAACGCGTAAGTTATACAGTTTTCCAAAATGGCTGAACCTTTAAGACAAATGTTTAGTCCAATCTTTCTTTCTGATTAAAAAGCAAAGGAGTCTAATGGCGAAAGAACGCTATAAATTTAGTGGTCATCTTATCATTAACTTCAGGAGAGATGGTCCCATAAAATGCATGGAGGGATGGCTACTTTTCATTAATACTTATAGACATATCAGAGATCGTATAGGTTTAAAATATTTAAAAAGTGGTACAAAAAGCAAGAAAACAGGATACATGTTATCAAATTCGTATTGTCCACCACGCTTAATATTCCCAAATAAATAAATCTAGTTTCGAAATCTTTAGGTTCATTTCGCTTTGCTTCGTAGTTTTAAGATAAAAGTTCTTAAAAAAATCCTTAGCTATTTTATTACAATACTGAAATCTCTTTTTTTATTTCAAAATCGCACAGGCTTCGCATTTTTCATTCTGATTCTACAGACCTAACATATTGTCCAATAAAAAATTCTACCGAATAGAACCTTACATATTATTGAGGCTCAGAATTTTATGAATGTTAGCTGTAAAGAAAAATATAATATCGCAATTAAAAATTATGATTAGATGAGATGGTGCATACAATGACTACATGAAGCACGTGTAAACTTTGAAAACATTTCCCAAAAATGTGGTATAGTGTGTTAGATTATATAGAAGTGGTATATTAGATAGTGATAGATGTGGTTCGAAAGTGATGAATTAGATAGTGATAGATGAGGTTCGAAAGTAATGGATTAGATGGTGATAGGTATCGTTCGAAAGTTATAGATTAAATATAAAAGAATACTGTTTATTAGATACTTTTTACTTATTTTCCATGATAAAGTTCATTCTACAACCTATTGCAAGTTTTTATTGGTCAACTGTGTGAAACATGATATTTTCCATACGTACGCTAACTTCACTTTTTTTAATGAGTTGAATGGTCATCTAATCTCAACATTAAGGAGAGATGCGTACGAATAACAAACATTTTTCAAACATTTTTTTTATAATTTGTTTTCAATATTTAATTTTTTTTTCTGCTCAAAATATGTTGAATACGTGTACGAGAATTTAAAATATGCATAAACATTTCTTGTACCTCTACCTCTATTCTTAGAGCTTCTATTTCGATTTGAAAAAACTATGACCATCTCTCCAAGAATTAACTTATAAAAAATTTTATTACTTTTGAACTGTTAGTTCTATCGATTTGGGTTTGATTTCATTCGATTCAGCGGAGCAAGAGTTACAATATTTTACTTGTCTAGAGCGATATCGGAAACAATATCTCACTAGTCACTTTTCCTTTTTCATTACGGGTGAGGAGAAAAACATCAGATATCTATATTGAGTCTAAACCACAACTTTTGAAACATTTTTAAACTTTCCCTTAATTATTTCCGCATTCAACTGTTCAGGAATGGACCTTAGAACCGCATTTGATAATTCATAATAGTTCTATTTATTGATTTTTGTTCTATATTTAAGACTTCCTTACTAACAAACTTCAAACCTGTTCGCTTTTGCTAAGGGCAATTAATGACCCTGAAACTTAATGCAGAATTGAAATTTTTTGGCAATTTCAAGATCATATCGAAAGTGCACCATACATATTTTGATTTTCTAGATATTATTCTTAAGTATGTATTCACTAAAATATATATCTTTGTGATTCACTGTTAGCACAAATGAATTTGGATGGTCAAATCAAAAAAAATTTTGTCAAATTTTGACCTTGATACCAAGAGTTAACCATAAATATAATATGCTTTAATATTTAGTGTGTATAAGTAGTGCCTACGACAGTATTAAAAGAGATAAATTACTTAAAGCAATGAACGAGTTCGGAATCCCTACAAAACTCGTAAGTTTCACCCGTGCCACTATCAACAATGTGAGATGCAGGATTAAAATCCAAAGTCATCTATCTGAACCTTTCATTACCGAAAGAGGCCTGCGTCAGGGAGACTCTCTTGCTTGTCTGCTTTTTAACCTGGCATTGGAGAAATGCATTCGGGATAGCGGATTAAGCCGAGGAGGATCTATTTGGAACAGATCTCTCCAAATCCTCGCTTATGCGGACGACATTGATATCATAGGAAGATCAGAACGGGCTGTTAAAGACGCCTTTCAAGCCCTTGAGGCCTCTGCTATAAATATGGGCCTTTCCATTAGCGAAGACAAGACCAAATTCATGGAGTTTTCAAGCTCAACTGTAAACTATAGTGAACCTTTGCAGATAAACGGACATTCCTTTGAAAAGGTTAAAGAATTTAAGTATCTTGGTACAATTATCAATGACCAAAACAAACTGAAATCTGAAATTGACAATAGAATCAATATGGCCAACAAATGTTTTTTTGGACTAAAAAGTCAACTAAGATCGAATTTTATTAGCCGAAAAACAAAACTAAAATTATATAAGACACTCATTCTGCCTGTCTTGCTATACGGAAACGAAACCTGGACTTAAAACCTTGACGTCCAACGCCCGATAGAAACGTTTGAAAGAAAGATACTTAGAACTATCTTTGGTGCCATACCAGAGGGGGGATGTTGGCGAACACGGTACAACTTTGAACTTTATGGGCTCTATAAACATCCTCAAATTATGCAGATAATCCGAAGCAACCGACTAAGATGACTCGGCCATATATGGAGAGGCTCTGAAGATAGCCCTGTAAAAATTGCCACCTTCAAGAACCCTCAGGGGTCCCGCTCTAGAGGTAGACCACCTACTCGATGGCTCAACGACACCGAAAACGACCTCAAAGTCCTAAAACTTAAGAACTGGAGGGGAGTTGCCATGGACAGAGGGAGCTGGAGAAGGCGTGCTGTTGAGGCAGCCAAGGCCTGCAAAGGGCTGTTGCGCTCCTGAAGAAGAAGTATAAGTAGTACAACACCAAATAAATGTTTAAACTGTGATTCACTCGCCATGAAAAGTATTACCATATGTAAATTGATTTGTTCTTTTTCACCCTAGAAGCACCGATGAGGTCATTGTGAGCATTTTTTTCTCATTTCTTAGGTTGTTTTTAAAGATACAAATGAGCTTCGAAGCTTTTTTTTTTCTTTTGCTGAAACATTTCTAAGTGTATATTGTCCTTAGTGCTCATTATTAATCATTATAGAAATATCTAATGCATTCAAATGGGATCATTTTGTCCTCATAAGAAAAACGTACATTTTTAAAATTTTATACCTGCTTTTGATTTTGAAAAACTACACACTTTGTTAAGATGGTTCGCGAAACAGGAATTAGGCTTAAAAAAATGTCTGTTAAATTATATGGTATCTTAAATTCGATGTTCGAATTTGTTTAGTCGACCACTTATTGAATTACTTTTTTTGAAACGTTTAAAACTATGCTGTCAGCAAAAAAAAAGTTTCCCTTGATAAGTTTAGGACAATTTGAGATTTATATTTGACAACATCTCATTTTTCCCTTTAAATTATATTTATTCATTTTCTTATTATATTCATTCATTATTTTGTTATATTTGACATCAAGTGTAGCATGAGCTTATAAAATGAAGATTGCAAGAGAGTTAAAATCTTCTACAGCAATGGATAAATAATTAGTTCATAAAACAATAGAAGTTTACAAAAATTAGTGAGAAAAGCATTTAAAGTTACGAAATATTTAGAGCAAATTCAATTTTTAAAAAAAAATTGTGGTTATTTCATAAGTAAAAATGTCCTTTTGAGTAGGTCAAATTGAAACTTTATTATTGCATTTCTATGGACTGCAGAATGATTCACATATTTTAGTTTTACTTCAAAATTAACAGTGAATGTTTAACGTACTGACTATTGAATGCTACACTGTAAAAAAAAGTCGGTAAATGTTTAACCCATACTTGGTGCAAAGTTTCAAGTTGCTCCTTAGTTGGTTTAAATGAAAAATTGTTTTATTTAAGTTGCACAATAAATTAGTAAATATGATTGAGAGAAACCTTCGCGGTATAATTGATTGTGACTAAAATTTTGTACTATGAGGGCACAAGCTTTAACTGTGACCGATAACTTATTTTTTAACTGTTGACTGCTGGGCGATTTTGCAGTTGAAGCTTGGTATCATCTCAAGCACGTTGTTTTTGAAATAATCAATTTCTATCACAATTATCAAATGTTAAACTTTTATATTTCATCGTACTCTGTTTATTTTTCTAACACACCTTCATATATTCAAGTTTCTAAGTCAAAAAATTTTAATGAAGCAAAACAAAAATAACATTAGGCGGAACATCTAGAATAGTGGCTCTTACGATTTCTTAATATGTGTAAAGAGACAAAAACAAAGTTTTTTGACCTCTATTTTTTTCTTGTCGAGTTTAATGTCATATTTTTCAATATAAACAAAAATAAAGATTGTGTTTTTTTTTTATTTGATTGAGATCTGGGAGCTTTGTTACTTCACCATAATACTTTTGAAATATTTAAGTTAAAAACCACATCTTATTTTTAAAAATTAAGGCCAAGAAATTTTGTTTTCGTGTCACAAGAAAACCTGTTGATTTTTTTTTCATTTTGATAGGTATGGAATTTGACATTATAAGACAAGAAATTGATATGATATAAGTTGATACTTTCCTGTAAAAAATTCATCAAATTTGTTAAAAAAATTCCCCTCAAAATTCTTTTCAATAAAACGTTTTAAAACCTTATATAAATATATTTTGCGTTTTAATAGCTTAATTATATAGTGTTGATTTTTTCTCTAATAGCACCAACTTAAAAGAATTGACTCATGAAAAATATAGATAATTTTACGTACGAGCCATCAACTGTAGTTACGTCATTTTTTAGTTCGAATCAAGTTTCAAAATGGTCCCCTAATCACAGTTTTGGTTCAAAAATTCTGAAAAAATTAATTTAGTTTTCTATGAAACTCTTCCACAAACAACGTTTCATGAAAATTGTGACGGGATTCTTTTTATTTTTGACGATTTCACTTGAACTGTGTCTTTACAAGCATTCCAATCCGTTTTTTATTATTTATTTATTTATTATGCTGATCGTACATGCTTATTATAAACAGTTATTTTCATTATAATTCTGACTGAGAAAGAATTGTTGGTGAACAGTTATTTCCTGGTAACTTAAAATACAAATTGATTGCAGTTACATAACTTTGATTTTACTTTCTTATTCTTTCAACTAATATAAATTCAAAAAAAAAAATGTTTTGAATGCTTATCTTTATGTGTGTAAGTTGAAAAATGGCAAAAGACAACTTGAAGAAAGTATAATGCACTAATTAATGAAACTTCAGATAAATTCCAGACACATCGGGATTCCGTTAATATTTTTTACGGCTGTAATACCTGGGGATGAATTTTTTTCGTGAATCCCCTTCTACATTATTGTGAGAATTCGCACTAAACAGGAGAGAATTTCCTCCTTTTTTGTGTCACTCCTTCGTAATGACATTCATATTTTGTTTTGCAATATCGAAACAAGACACTCAATATGCATGTGTAAAAGAATGCCATAATTCTGAAGAGAAGTTTACATAAATGTGTTCACAGGTGACAACACAGAGAAGAAACTATGTAAGTAATGTCATTTACAATAATAATACGAAATATGGCTTAGACTTAACAGACTAGATGCTACGGAATTATTCTACAAGATGTAAAACTTGCAGGTGTCTTTTTTTTACAATTGCTGTCCTCAATACTTGGATAGTTTTCAAGGCATCCTTTGTCACCCCAATTACGCATTGCGAATTCATTCTTGTGCTTAATGAAGAACCACGATTTGAGCATTGCACGCTTTGCACTTCAGATAGGTCCTGATCCAACCACCTAAATTAAGAAAGCATGCCTTTTAACACCAACAAAGTTTTTTTTGCTTTCTTTCTTTTCTTTTTTTTTTTGCAAAAGTAAAACACGTGTCTAATAGTTTCACATAAGGAACATCATTTCGTAAAATTGTGAAGAAAATGAAGTTATCAATTATCGAAGCTTGCCTATTTTAAATTGTCAAAATTTTATTTTGAAGCACTCAAGCTTGCATGCCATTATTCTTGGCATCGATGAGGTTAGGAGCTTTTAGTTAAAGATGTTTTTGATTAGTTACTACGAGGGATACATGCTTGCATTATATTGGATTAGCAATTAATTTCCTACAATTTAAAAAAAAAAATTTTTTTAAAGTTTCCAAGCATTCCGTTTTCTCTGCCACTTATCTTGTTGTCTGGAGCGAATTTTTGAACACAAGTTGATTTAATCCCTCTTCATACAACTGAACTGGCAGTCTGATTGAGGTAGTCAAAATTTCTAATTTTAGACTAGGCATACCAATCATTAGGGTTGCATTCAGCTATGGCACTCTCACCACCACAGCACAAGTGTCACGAGCAGCTCTTTCGGCCTTAAAGCTCTAATTAAACACAAAAAAGGTAAAATATGATTTCGAAAATGCTTTTTCAACTTGACGTTCCATTTTAATAATCTGAAAATTAACATAAACTTATTCGAATAAAAAAACAAAACGTAGATTCCAGTAGAACAAAATATCCTCTAACAAATGATATAAAACATTGTGTCAAAAACCTTTAATGAAATACGGAATGGTAAAATTTGAAGAGAAAAAACTTCGGGAACTTAGTTATTAACCCAATATTTTTCATTCACATCTGAGAATCTGATTTTCTTATCACTTTAAAATACTTAAGCAGAAAAACTATTTTATAGTAATAAATCTTTTTTAAATTTTATGGAATAAAATTTGAACTACAAACACGTGATTTAAGTTTATTAAATTCCGATACAGTATGTATGATAAAAAATACTTTTTTTAATTTATTATTTTGCACTAAGTATTACTTATTCATAAGCTTTCGGGAATGCTCTCGTATTTTTGTATATTAAATTATTTCGATATATATCTTTCGAATATTTCAAATTCAAATGAAAGTTATGTTCACAAATACTTTCAACATCGAAATATATCTTTTACGAAAGTTATTATAATGATGAATTACGCGAAAGCGATTCAAAACGAAATTTTAAATATTTTGCACTTCAAGTTTAACAGCAATAACTTAAATGTGGTGGAACTTTGAACTAGATAAATGTGATATTGCATGGCTTTTAAAGATTAAATAAATGGAGGAGAACAGTTTAGTCAGTGAAAAAGTATTCCTAACAAAATTAAACATCTTGTTTAAAAAGGACTCAAACAGAAGAATCAATACAAAAAAGTAATGTTAAAGCTATATTGATTAACATTTAAATAAAAATTTTAATCGATGACATATCATTAATATGAAATCGAATGCATACCTAGTGTGACATCATACTCTCTTCCGATGGTAAACATTATGGTTTGATAACAATTATTATCTCATTTGTCTCAATAAGTCAATTTAGTCTCAATCCCATGCTCAGAATTATTGTATTAACGTTGCACCATACTACCATAATGTTGTAACATAAAATCAGTATGAGGAACCATATCACGGTTTAAATTTGTATTAATCTTATAACGTGTTAAATTGTATCTTTACCTGTTGAAGTTTAATCATACAATCACCCGTGGCCGAGCACATAGCATGGTATTATCTTATAGTCGGTCAATCTAAAGAACTCTGCAACTATGGAGACAAGAATCTAATTAATTTTAAACTCTGCACAAATTTTTTTTTGCGTTATTAAAAGTAGACTGGTAAAAATGTAAAGCTTTAAAGAATTTAAATACTTTTCGAATCTTTAAATACAAATTCTTAAAGAAAACTATGAGCTCAACTTTTCTTAGCTAAGTTATTCATTAGGTTGCTGAAATACGTGACAGAATGTCAAAAATTGAAGTAATTGAAAGGATTGACCCTTATTTTAAGTAAAATCATTCTTAAAGGGATTACGACAAATGATGCGTTTTTGATACAAAGAAGCAATAACTTTGATAAATTAACATCTATAAATCCAAGAAGTACCTTCAAATTAATTAAGCAACTTCCCATAATTGTGTTGTGAGTTAGAAAACAGTTTTTTCATGATTTTAAGGAAACCTAGTCAATGCTATTTAAAGAATTTTGCTATAGAAATACTTTGCTTCAATAAAAATTTCGCCTAAATTAGAAATTTTATTCTTTTTACCTTGTTAAAAATTTTTGGAACGTGATGAACCTTCCTTTTCATATGGCGTCAAGTTGGATCATATTTTTAAAATTTTAGTTGCCAAATACTATCATAATCATCATATATTATATTGATAATATGGTTCAAGTTTCGTGATCATTATATTACCATGGTAATCACAATGTTAGGCATATGTATCATTTAATTAAGGTTGCAACAAATTTGTGCCATGTTATTTTTGAATTACTTTTTCTGAGAATTCTTACATTTTGAACTTTTTGTGAAAATACTTTCTTAACATGCGCACATATTGCATGTGCATATGTGTTGCTTGAGAGTGAAGAAAGACAGAAAAATGAAAACTTGTACATTAGAGAAGGAGTTGTGTTCTCTAATAATGTAGCAAGTTATAGATAATAGATAAAACAAATTGTAAAATAAGTACTTCTAAACAATTCTTCCTAAGTGATTTAGCTTAAATCCAAAGATTTTATAGTATTGATGTAATTTCTGTCAAAAGTAAAATTAAATAAAGCAAATTGCAAGAGAAATGCGTACTTGTCTCCAGAGTTTTCAACGTAATTTAAAACTCATATCAAAAATTTAATTAAACCAAGTAGCTAATTTTGCTAAGTTGGATCATATTTTTGAAATGTTAATTACCAAATTCTACGGTAATCATCATACATTATATTGATACTATGATTACTATAGTAGGGTAATAAACTAACCAGTGAAGGAACACTTAAGCTTCGCGTGCCTTTTGAAAAATCATATTAATTTCAAAATTCGTAATTTTAGTTCAATGACAGTGTCAACATATTTGTTACTAATTGCAAATTATGTAAAAAAAATTGTAGAGAACTAACATAATATTGTTTTAAAGTTTTGGAGGTTCAAATAACAAGTAGTAAGAAGACCAAGTGAAGGAACAGCTCTTACCAGTGAATGAACACCCAGTAAAGGAACACTTAATTTTGGTTATTTTTTAATGCTCTTTATGAATTTATAAGCCATACAAATATTTAAAAACAAGCCTATTCTTGAAATTATAACATATAAATACTTGGAAAATGTTAACTTTTTTTTGTAATCATGAATTGAAAATTAAAGTGTCAACATATTAACACATACTGTTCATTCACTGGGAAATCTATGCCCAGTAAAGGAACATGCCTGTTCCCTCACTGGTTAGAAGTTGTTTTTCGTATTTTTAACATACTTTTGATGCGGAACATCACTAAAGGTACAAGAAAATTAAAGTTTATCTTTTATTTTCATTAACTTAGAAAAAAAACCAGTAAAGGAACACTTGTTCCTTCACTGGTTTTTCATCGTTTGGTGATCCAGTGAATAAACACCCCCTTATCTCAGTACTTTATTATGCTATGATGCTTAAAAAAAATAAAACGTAACTTCAATAACTATATTTTGAATTCTCTTTTTCACAGTGAGAAAAATAAAACTATTACATGCAATTAATTCCACTTCAAACATATAAATACAAACACTCACCTTATAATTTTTTCAAAGAAACAAGGTGTTGCAGAGATAATAACAAATTCAAAAATTTTTCCAGAGAAGTCTATTTGACCAGGTAATCCAAAACATTGCTAGGTGACTTCGTATTGTTTGGCAGTAAGCTATTATTACCAATCAATCTAAAGAAAAACTTTCAAATTCTTATTTTTAATCAATATATATGAAATGTTCCTTCACTGGTTGGTTTACCCTACCAAGGTATTCACAATGCTTGAATGTTAGGCAGATGTATCACTTGATTAAGGTTGCAACAAATTCATGCCGTATTATGTTTGAATTGCTTTTTCTGAGAGTCGTACTATTTTCTTACATTTTCAACTTCTGGTAAAAATACTTTCTTAACATGAGGGCATGTTGCATGTGCAATATGCACTCTTATGCAAATGTGTTGCTTAAGAGTAAAGAAAGACATAAAAATGAAAACCTATTGATTAGAGAAGGAGTAGGGCTTTTTTCATCCGATTTTAATATTTAAAAAAATACCAACCCAAAAAAACTGACACTTTTAATGTAATTAGTTTAACGTATGTTTGTTTGCATTGTATATTTTAATGAAATTTAAAAAAAAAATCATGTCGATGTTTTACCCAGTTTCTGTATTTTTCGTTGTTTTAATCCTTTTCGAGCGAAAATAAATTCAGGGATCCCACAAAAAATATGAATTAGAGAAAAAAATTAAGCAATCTGAAAACTATTATTACCAGATATAGTTTCAGATAAACGAATGTTTGATAAATGATATATTCCATTCAAAATTAAATTGAAATATATAATCGAAAATTCAAAAAAATTTTTTGCGTGTTTAAGACATTCAAATTTGTGATCGTTTCAAAATGATTTCTTTTCTGGATAAAATAACAAGAAAAATTATCATTCTTAGTATCGTATTATTTTCAAGGTGTACAAAAAAGTTATGCGAAACATAAATCTCAAAAAACAATAATAAAAAGGCACAAATAATAACAATTTTCCAAAATATTAAAATACAATACTTTAGCAATTATATTTTATAATTGTTAGATTTCCCAATAACAATTAATGATTGCAATGTTCTAATTACTATTTGCTTAAAATTAATGTTTATTTTTTATGCTGTAACTATAAACAGTAAATAATTTTTCAATGCGACTACTATTTAATTTTTTTAGAAAATATTTGTGTTTCATTTCAAAAATCTGGGTAAATTTATGCTCTTTTAATTAAAAGATATTCTTTTATTTAATAATTCAGCTACACTTGAATAATAAATATAAAACCTTTTTAAATGAGAAAATAAAAACATTTTTATAACACCTGCTACAATTGTATCTTTACTAAGTTCGTTAGAAGTTTTTGCAAACTAACAAAAGACAAATGCAAAGAGTTTATCAGTTCAAATTAAATTGAATTTTTTTGAAGTCTAACAATTGAGTTATTTTTTTAATTAAATCTAAAAAAATTTTTACCTTTATTGTCTCCTAGTTTATATTTTTATCATACTGCCTGAAGAAAAAAAATTTAAAAAAAATGGATGTTAGTTATCTATTTAAAAATTCACACAATTAATTAAACTGCTTTCTTCAGAGTTACAATAAGATGCGTTCAATGAACAAACTCACACAGTTTTCAATGATAAATTTTGTCGTTTTTATGCAATATTTATTAGTATAAATAATTACTTTTTTATAATAAATGATAACATTTTCTCTAACATTTAGGCAAATAAAAAATAACCATAATTTAAAACATTCTTTTTAATTATTTCATGCGAGTTTCTATAGAAAACACTATGTCTTGGATTGTTTGGCAATCAATTTCGTTCAATACATTCTCAAGAGAAATCTTGAGTTCCTGAACAGGTTTCCTGAATAGTTTTAGTATAATGCAATAGTGACTTTTAATCAGAGGAATTTGACCATGGAAGCAAAAGCGTACTCAATGACTTTATATGAGGCCAAGGGTGGCTGCAGACTTTTTTCGACAGAGGGTAGCTTCCACCGACAGGAGGGCTCAAACTTATTGATTCAAAATATTTAAATTAAAACGTATTTTTTGCTTCATGCTTTTCTCACATCAATTTTTTCCAGAAGTGTGTTTCATAGAAGGGAAAATCGCTAATTTTGGTTCCATAATCTGCAGATTTATTTTAATGTAAATCTAAATCACTTTTTTTCTGCTATCGATTTGCATTTTGCACTGTATGGTGCAATTTACCACACACTGTAAGTTTAAAAATTACTTCTGTAATAAAAAAATTATTGTCACAGCCACCGTTCTTTCGGATAATTCTTCTCACTCTCATAACACAAAAATTATTCGATAATAAAAATTTTAAATTTCACGTACATTTAACGAAACGTTTCAGAAACAATCTGATATGAAAATGCTATTAATGTATCGATTAGCTTTTGAATCATTTAAATATTAAACTCAATTTTCTCTTCTGTACCGCGTAATAGTTCAGTTTCGCAAATAAAGTTATAAGTATATTTTTGCAACCGCGCATTCTATCTGAAGATCTGCCCCTTTTGTGCAAACTTCAAAATGGCTTTGTCCATTAAATTGTTGCGTTTTTTTCTCATTGCTACATAGTATAACTTTACGCAAAAAAAAGGATTATTTTAATCAGGAACTCGATGCTAATATATATGTAAATAAATATAGAGAGACTTTTAAAAATTCTTCCTAAAAATAATTTAAAAAAATTCTTGATCTTCATGTTTATATTTGAAAGGTAGAGTATACGGTATAGGTCAGGTATAGGCAACTTACAGAGATGGTCATCTTAACTGATTTCACTGCATGCACCAAAATTTGCTTCTTTTGATACTGATTGTTACTTTGAAAGTCGTGTACAGTCACTGTTGGAAAGTGGTTGAATGACTCAGAAGTTTATAGCGCTTATTCGCTAAACACGGTCTCCCACATCGTTGCTTAGCTTCACGATTGCAACCATTTGATGTTGCTCGAGATTTCGATCGTTTAAGACTCTAATTATTTTTATTTTTGATGCTTTAAACCCTAAACTTCCGAAACGAGCTTACCTTCAGCTTTAAACTTCTAAACTTTTGATGAGCTCATCCAAAAGTTCAACAAAAATTCAAAATCTCACAAAAATTTAATAGCTCAATCCTATTGAGCTTCTTTAGTACTTAGACGTTTAGAACTTGATCTTAGTTACTTGACGCCTATTATATTATGTCTCATTCATTCTCATATGTCTACTCAAATGAAATAGAAACTTATAATTTTCTCTAAACTTTTAAAACAAGCTAATTTCTGTTTTTATCAAAAACATTAGCATCTCAGCAAATGACAATTATATTTTGATCATAACTTTGTACATACCATTGATTTTGAATATAAAGGTTTTTGTAATTCTGCTATTATAATTTCAAATTTTAAAACTAAATGATGATGATGTCATCGCTTTTATATTTAGGTTCCACTGTGAATCATTGTTTTTATTTTATTATTCAGTATAAAAGAAAATCATTGTTTTTTTAAGATTTGCTTATACCATGACTTATACAATAGTCTCCCCTACACATATATTTTTAGAATCCTTGTTAAAATTTAAATAAAAAATACACGCTTTGGGAGTCACAGCTTATAAATCGATGCAAAAAGAAGAACGTTATCAATATCTATCAAAAACATAACGAGAAAGATGAGATTAGAAATGTTAAAATCTGTCAGATTGGATTAAGGAAACTTGGAAGTGGTGAAAAGCAATTAGACCCCCCCCCTCCAAGTTTCTTCAGAGAATTAAACTGTCTTTATTGTTTTTAATTCCTTTTTCATCAAAGATGAATCTTCAGATTTTGCTAGCATTTTTTGTTTCTATTTTATTTAAGTATTAATTTGAGACCCGAAACGTAAATACTTTTTGTCTTCATTTTAGGCAATGATTTTAAAAACATATATTCAAGTTTGTTATTACAGAACACCCTGTATCGTAAAATGACTATCGAATAAAAAACAGCATTGAAATTTTTTTATGAAATTCTAAATTTTGTTGCAACGTATTTTTTGGAAAGACTACATGAAAGTTGCATTTCCCTAGCAATTTGTTATGCATTTTTACTCTTTCCTTTTTCTTTTCTTTTTGAAAAATCATTAAATTATACATATCTTTTCTAAAGGCCTCTTTCTAAAGAATCAAAACAAAGTTTATAGTTTCACATAATCACTTATCATACATTTGCAGACATATTTGAATATAACATAGTCATTTCTAGAAAAAAATTATATTTATATCAGGAACATTATTGGCTTTGTTTACGAAAGATCACGAAATATTGTTTGAGCATATTTCCACTTAAGTTTGAATAATGTAATGCTTTCGAAAAATAATGCTCATTTGCATGAAAAAACTGAATAAAAGTGATTGACTTAATGCATTTGATGTAAGGTTTCCTTTAAAAGTACATCTACGTTTGAATTCTGATGTTTAAAGAATAAATTATAGCTAAAGTGCTCATTGAGTTTAATGTCATGGGAAAAATTTTTACTGTACAATAAAATTAATTTTCCTTTTTTTCCTTTCAGACCGTTTCATTAAAAATTGTCGATAACATTTCCTACAAATATATAGAAAATAATTGTTATAATCAAGTACGCATGCATGATTTCTTTTTAACAAAACAAAAACGAGGTAAAAAAAAGGCAGGATTTAAAATTAATCATTTAATAATAAGAAAATTAAAAATCGCAAATAGCAAAATATTTATTATAACTTATACGCGTTTCGGTTTCGCGTTGATACACCTTTATCCGTAGTAAAAGTGGAGGAGATGGTGATACAAAGACGGTGAAAAGATTACGTCACACCAAAGAGATAAATATTCAGATAAAGATAACAACATTAAATTGATAGTAAGTATATAATAAGTAGTAATTGATAGTAAAAATTTAAAATATTAAGGATTTCCAAAGGTTTGAAAAACTGGTTTTCTTGATGATGTGGAAACTCTTTCAGAAATCCAGCTCAAAGCGTGAAATACATTTCCACTTATGCTTGGATATTTCTTTGGTATGACGTAACCTCTGTCGAATTACACCATCTCTATTTTACCCTCTTTGCCATTTATATGTGACAATATGACTCCGAAACACGTATATGTTTTAATAAGAATTTTACCATTTTTAATTTTTATTTGTTGTTTTTAATGGAATTTAATAGTATCGTACAGAATTAATAAGAAAATTGTATTTCTTAGATATTTTTACATCTTTATTGTTCATTTAATTAATAAATAATTTGCGATCTCTAAGGGTTATACTATTTCGACTTTATTTTGAATTAGGATTTTAAAAGTATAAAGAAAGGTTGTTTTTCGAAGGCTCCGTCGTCATATGAAATGATGCTTTTTTGCAAATAATATGCTATTTTCATAACTGTTGTAACTTTGCAACAGTTACTGATGACTGGTAGATCAAGTTAAGCCTATCTATAGCCAGCGCTCTCTATGCTTATTCTGAGAATAGAGCAAAACGTCAATGTGGAGAAAACCCACAGCTTTCTAAAAATAAAAAGAGTTCATGGTTTAAATTTTTGATTAATGTAATTTTGATGGTTTAAATTATTAATTAAATTTTTGATTTTGTCGTCAAATTGGCGATTTTTGAAAGAAGTTTAATAACTTTTAAAATATTTTAGCTTTTTGTAAGTTCCAAAGCTCAGATAATTCATCACGACAGAATAATAGATATAGTTTATAACTATAGCTTTGCTTCAAGCGTAAAGGACTTTGTGACTTTTTTTATTTTCCTCGGTGAAAGAATTTCGATAAACCAAGTGATTATCAAACACCCTGTATACAAGAAGATTCTTTTCAACTTTGAAGAGCAAGCACATATATCTATGAAAAGTCATATAAAATAGAAAAGCTCTTTTTCTTTTCTAAAAAAAAGTGCATTTTTTTATGAGGAATCTTGACTTTTTTTTTTTTGCTTGTTTCTACAAAAATGCAATTTTTCACATTTTTGGGGAGGAATGGAGAATGTTCGACAAACCTATGTCTTTCTTTATCATAATAAGGTTAGCCAAAACAAAACAATTTATTCGTTGTTACATTTCACCAAAGTGGAAGAGACGTTCTTTTATCTGATCGTTTTACTCATTTTGACTCTATTATTTCTAATTAAAAGAATGACGATTATTTGAGTACTTATTTAGAGTAATTTAAAGAAGATTTTTTGTCTAATTAGTAAAGTAAAAGCATTTTTTACTACTACCTACTCATTTACGACAGAATAAGCATTTATATTTTTATTTTGCTTTCATTTATAAAAGTATAATTTTAAAATGCTCATAATATAATAATAAAATGCTCAATTTGGGATTTTTTTCACAAATGCATGCTCAATTTGTGAACCTTTAGTGATGCAGAAGATGCTTCTAGTCTGAAGTCAAATTCTTGCAGCATTCACTCTAATATGCCACCATCAATGGTGGCAAATGCAGTTCTGATCCCTCATCGTAATTCTGTTAAATCACGTGACACAGGGGGTATAAACACATAATTTTTGTTCTAACCTCATGAAAAATCACAGACAGTTTTAAGTCTGAAGAGCGCTGTGTATATGGAAAAAGTTCAATCCACGACCAATCCTAAGATGATGATGCTAGTTATTTAAAAAATTGTGAACGTCTGCCTGATAATGGGAGGCTTCATCATCATGTTGAAAAATGAAAAATGCATAATCTTCCAAGGGAAGGAATTGTGGCAAAACTTATATTTCTGTTCTGATAGTGCAAACATTTTTTCTGCAATTCAGCTCTGAAGAAATCGATTTCGTTTTAAGAATCTGCAAAGATATTTTAAGATCATAGAAAATATTTCCGAACATTTTAACAGAATATTGAGGGGCATCATAACCCATTTCGATATAATAAAACTTTCTTCGTTACGGCTTTGAAAATTGCTAATTCTCTTCTATCCTCCTTTCTAATAATCATGTTTCAAATTCACTTTGTTTCCTACTTGCAATTAAACAGTTTTTTATGTTTACAGCACTGTCTTCCTCGTTAGTGATTCGTTAGATTACGATCGAGTTTTTTTTTCTTAATTTGTGTTCCTAAATGTGTAAACTTTTCTTTTGATTTATTTCGGACAGTATTCGAAATATATATTAAGGGAGCTCATTACTGTATACTTTCCTCGTTAATTCTTTTATCACATCTTTGTTTTTTTACATTGTTTTATCCTACCGAAATTTTAAAAATACTGCGTTGAAAATAAACTACGTTTTTTGTGGAGAGCTTAACATTACTGTTTAAAAATATGCATGCAATAACTGCATTTTTCCTGATCTACAAATTAATTAGGTATTCTTTCAATCTTTCACAACTTATGGTTAAAACTTTTTGCTTTAGTTGAGTTTTTCTTTATAATAATGAAATCAAATTTTAAATGAAAAATAGAACAAGAGAGATTTTGTAAGGATAAAAAAATCTTTCTAATTAAGACTTTTTACATTGTTTAAAGGAAATATTTAACGCGTCATTAAAAATTCTATTTCAGACATTAGAAAACTCATTAAGAAGAAATGTTTTGGAGATTACTTTGTGCTTATCAATTAAGTTGTTTATGATAAAAAAGTATTTTATTTCTTGTTTTTCTGAGAAAGTATTTTAAAACATTGATCAAATTGTAAGATATTTAGTTTAAAGTTTGGTCATGGCATATCCTTACATGATACTTAATTCTTTATTTCGTTTTGTGTTGTTTTAGAGCTTCTTTCTTTCTTGTACAAAAAAAAATTTCCTCATTTTTTCTTTCTCTTTTGTAAAGAAATCTTTTGATTTACATGAAACAATATCCAAGAGCTTTACTAATTAATGCGGTGTCCTGTATTCTCAGCCTCTAATGATGAATCTTTGATTAAAAAAATGATGCAAAAAAATATATGTGTACTTATTAACTATCGCAAATTGATATTTAAAGGAAGAAACAAACAAAAAGTTTATTTAAATCTAAAAAATCACTATTAAGGAAGGTGTTTCTGTAAACATCCAATCTTGTTTGATTGCCGAGTGAAACTAAGGAGAGTTGAAAGCCTAAAAATTGGAAACAGTTCCGACTTCAACATACAATCCAACTAGTTTTGATTTTTTTTTACTTCCCTCACTTGGATTTAACAAATTTTAATGGGGTTTTTGTTCTTGATTAAATTATAAATAGCGAATAGATTTTGTATTTTTTGACAAGGAATCTAAAAATATACACATCAGTGGTTATCATTTCAAAAAATCTATTTACCTTCGTTTAAATTTTGATTATTTAAAAATGATGCAGTTTTACGAAGACACGTATACCATATATATAATTGTATCAATAAGGTGTAGTAAAGCCAAGAAATTTTTTCACATCATCTTACTAGTTTCCCACTTTGTGCAAAAATAAGTGAGTTTCCTTAGTTATTCTACGACACTTCATAGACTAACTTTGATGTGAGTAAATAATTATTAGCTTAGAACTAATTTCTAAAAAATTTGAACATTTTTGGTGTAATTGAGAAGAAGGTGTGAATGCACGGTCAGCTTGGTAGAATGAATTACACTACCCAACAGCGATTCCGTCTACGCGCTATGACATACGACAAATACCCCAAAAATCATTAAGAGAATTCGAAATTAAAATTCAGAGGGTCCTCTGGGTCAAATAATGCTAGGCAAAATTCAACATTAAAAAAAAAGTTTTGTCACTGGTTAAACAAAACAAAAAATAATAATAAATTTAAAAAAAATTTAAATTAATTAATTAAAAGGATAATTTATAAAGAATTAAATTAAAATTAAGTAATTAAATCTAAATTGGTTGACTAAAATTAATGAATAAAATTTCAATAAATAAAAAAATTTAATTAATTCATGAAAAAATTTATAAAAAATTTTAATTAAAAATCAAGAGACAGTATAAATGATGACAAATTTAAAGCAATAATGGCGATTTTTTTTAACATCCTGGATTTTTAGGACCCGTAGTTATCATAATAGAGGGGACAAAGTTTGACTTTTTTTTAAATTTCTGAAAAAATAGAAGTTAGACGACTATTTTATAGCCTTAAAGGTGTTTATATCATGTGATTTTTCATACTTTTTAATAAAATTTAAAGCTTTCAGAGGGAAACCAGTTATCACTTAGATCTGCCCTTAAAATAGAAAATTGTTTGGAAATTTTTAAATTATCGAAATAATTTAAATATTATAATAATTCTTTAAAACATATTTTTTTTCCTTTTATTTAAATTCAATTTTTGCAGCTGCTAATTTAGCTTCCACGTGCGACTTGCAACAGACACTATGGGCATATCATCACGGAAACTGGGCCTTTTTAGGATTTGTGACCAGTAAAAGTAAAGTTTGTTAGAATTTGAGACTAGAAAAGCAGAAAAATTTCTTAAACAAATTGAAAGAACAGTTACAAAGTAATTTTGATCAGTTGATTTATTATATGGCAACTGACAAGCCACGACGACATACTGTAAGAACCCTGGACAAAGTAGATTATTTCGCTTTTTTCAAACACATCGCACGACCAATATGCAGTGAAATAATAATAATAGTTTAGCTTATTTCACTTTTCAAACCACAAAATAAGCATAAGAAACTACATCATGTCGATCGTACAATTTTGTGAGGTATTAAAAGATGTAAGGATAATTCAGTTTTTATTAATTTGCAGTCTTTATTAATATTCGAACGAAGAGTGACCGATTGATATTAACCGACTTTTAAAATTTTTAAAACAATTTTCTTCTTTTTACATAAGACAATTTTTTCACACTATATGGTTTCGAAAATGAAAACTTGAGCTTTTATCGACCCCATATCTAATATATATATATATATATATATATATATATCAGTATCAAAATCTCCCAATTCATTACTTAATGTCCGCGTAAGACTATGTACCTTGCTAATTAATTGCCCNTATATATATATATATATGCACACAAAATAATAATATGGGCTCCTCTTAAATAAGCAAAAATAGTACCAATCATAACAAAATCTAACTGAAAAGAATCAAAGAATAGTTCTATCATTAAAAATGAATTGATCTTCGGAATGTTGTTGAGAACTACTTAAATCTTTTCCTAACAAACGGATTTCACTTTAATCAATTGTTAACATAGGAAATTCCTTTTGAAGAAACTTTTGTTTGTTCGTTTCATTGGATTAAACCCATTGTATTTTAGCATTTATTTAAATTGTGTAACTGCATTAATAAAACAATTCATATCAAATACCAAGAAATATTTTTCTTTTATTTATACCCCAATAGAGTAAAAGATATTTTTGTGCTTCCCCAAATTAAAGTTGTATTAAAATAAAATGCTTTAAAACTGACAATAGTTCTTTGACAATGGTATCTTTTCCTTTCAATGTATTTTTTAACAGAAAATTTCTCATTTTTATTGCATTAATGACTTTATTTTCAAATCGACTAATATACTTTTTACAAATCTCTTTACATACCTCGAGTTATCAGGAAATAAAAAAAAAATTTCCATAAATGAAATTTTGTAACGACCGAAATAGCTAAGAACCAGGATTCAAAAGGAATATGTTAAAGCGAATAAAGCATCCTAATCATATCAGTTGCAATCCTTTGACAACTTTTTCACGTTTTCAAAATGACAAACTGTCAGCATGGCTTTGATGAGATCAATTTCAATTTGTGAGAAATGACAGATAAAGTTTTTTTTTAACCAAAAATAGTTTGCACTGTTAAAAGTTTGCACTGATACTGACTTAAGAAAACATTTTATTTTCATTTAAATTTTCACGATAATTTTAGATTGTTTAAAAAGGCAATAAAATAAATGAAATATAGTTCATTTTGTTATTAACTACTGTTGTATATTTATTATAAAATGTTTTAGATTATTGTAAATTTCTTTTACACACACACGCACGCACACACTCATATATGGGTGATTCTCACGAAACATGAAATTCACTGTCCCTTGCTCCAAAATCTAATACTATAATACTAAAAGAACTTTTTTTAAAAAAAAAAATATTAATAGCATTGCTGTTAGCATTTTAGAATGACTTTGCACTAGCATTGACTGTTTGTATACTTAAAAAATTTAATTGAGTATCAAAATGTCATTTTCCTTGCATGTCCCAAACAATATTTCCAATAATAACTAGCTTCAAAGCTTCCCATGCATTTTTCAAAATCTAATTTTTTTTATCTTATCCTATGTAAGCATTTCTGGAATATACGCAGAGGGTATTGTTTACTAAAACTTCGTTTAAAATAATTTAATCTGTCAATAATTTGTTTGTCCCATGAAAATCTGTCATTTTCCTGGCTACTTTTATTTAGTGATTTATAACCAAAATAGATAGCACCAGGAATCAATATCTTATGTTAATAGATTGATTAGATGCCCTCCTATACGAACATGCCCTGTTGCATGAATAAAGAACCAATTTTCTGGCTCAAAATCTATTTCAAAAAATTTTTCAAGGAGAGTAGGTTTTTATGCTGACCTTTTCCTGGCTTCTTGAAATAATTAATAACAAAAACTACATAGATTTATCTGAGTTATCTTAAGAAATACTGTTGTTTTCTGCAGAATATAAACGTCTTCAGCCAAAATATTAAATTAAAGTAATGTTATATGCTATAAAATAGCGAATTTGTCATTATCCTGGCTGTCATTTTCCTGGCTTATGAATGCCAGGACATTGAAGTGTTACCAGAAATTCTTTTTAACTGCTAATACTGTAAAGAGGGAAAGCAAATATTAACCTAATACCAAGTTTATGTATGATTGTAATATGCACAAGCTGGAGAAAAGCCAGGAATAAAGCTCAGAGGGTTTTAAAAATTTTCATTATTTTCCTGAAATGGGGAGAATATTGTACAGTGCGCTAAAAAAGTAAACGTCCTTAGGTTTGCCACTGGCAACTATTTGAGACTTTTTTTTTACCTTGAGTGACTGGCAACTTTTTTAAGCAAAAAAGCATTGAAAAGAAATTATTTTTTAAAGAAGAGGTGAATTTTTGAAGGTTTAAGAAACTATTGCTTCATATATTGTGGTATAATCAGATCTGAGTTTTTTGGCACTTTTTTGCTCTTTCTGATTCGCAATTTTATTTTATAATAGCGAAGGAAAATGGGGGAAAAGGAAATTAAAGTATAACGGGGGGAAAAGTGAGTTTTCCCGGTTATGGTTGTTGCAATGCAATCTGTCTCCACTTGCCAGGCTTTTATTTGTTACTCTTATAACCTTCAATGGTGGAGATGTATCGTAATTAGCAGAATTTTTCTCTAATAATCTTCAATTGTGTACAATGGTTTTGTTTTCACATGATATTTACTTTTTTTTAATATTATAAATCCATTGCATTAACATCCTCAGTACTAAACTATCCAATATTTTAATGTTATATAACTTCCGTTTTATTTTCTATGTATAGTTTTAATAGTTAATTGGCATAATTCTGCCGATCCGCTTCCTCTCTGTGAATTAAAGAGTCCCACATCACGCCACACTTTTAATGCACAATCTATGCATAGCTGCCAACCCTTCTGCATTTTGCAGAAGCTTTCTGCATTTTTACTTATTTTAGCTATTTTTTCCTCTTTTATGCGCAGAAGATAAGATCTTCTGCATTATACCCATCTGCCTGATAGCCAGTATTTTCTTTAAGTCAGACGTCGCTGTTCCTCTTGTAACAGCGTTTGGCAGGGCCGTAACTACATTTTTAATCGAATATTGTACCATCAAGTAGCTGGTCAAAAGTTTTTTTAAAAGATATTTCCTTTTTTGTTTTAAAAAAAGATGAGTATTGCTTTTTTTTGCTAATATTAAGTGGCTTTATAAATAAATAATTAAAATAATTAAAATCCGCTTCTTTTATAAATTTATTGGTAATTAGTATGTGCTTGCGAATCTTCTGCATTTTTAGGCACTTCTTCTGCATTTTTTTTTGTCTATCTTCTGCATTTTTATAACTAGAGGTTGGCAGCTATGAA